>NC_092227.1:42857415-42969915 GCF_036320965.1 Panulirus ornatus
TTAAACACTCTCGGCGGTACAGGGTTGGACATGCATAGTGTATGCGACAGACATGCTTTGCTTGTCTCGCTGAGGTGAACACACGCTGTACTGCAGAGATACATTTCGATTCTGTCGAGAAAGTGGAAGGGCTGTGTATGAGAAAGGAAAAGGGAATTCATGTGTATATTTAACTTCCAGTCACTCTTTTTTCCATTATGTCATGGAAAGGCCACGTATTGCAACTATTTCAGTATGTCTTGGAAAACCTATACCTACAGTGGCTTTTTCGGTATGTCATGGAATGTCTACACTTTTTGTAGCGTTTCCAGTATGACGTGGGATGTCTCCGCTTACCGTAACTTTTCCAGTGTGGAATGTCTCCACTTAGTAGAATTGTAGTGTCGTGGTCTTGTGTCTAAATACAGTTGGTTTCCATTGACTTGTTATTTCGAAATTATGGGTTAGTGAGACTCGTCCTCTTCTTGCTCACCCTCGCTCCATCACCACCCTCACTTTATCATAAACGTCTCCCTCCATCACTTTCTTCATTTCACCATCCCCACTCCATCACTGATTCCATCACCACCCAGAAGCTGTATCTTGTTCCTGTAGGCGGAACTCTTTGTTATTGTTCATGTGAAATGTTTATGTAACAGTAATGTAGCTCAGAGAAACCCAGTCTCTGTGCTGTATACAGACAGAATTGCCTGGTATGTATGGCACCTGCAGTGCCCATATTGCATACAGAACCTCCAGAAATGTATGCAAGAGATGGATATATTGCAGACCAGGTTGTCTCCCTCTACCCTGCCTCCCTCCCAAGCCTGAAGGCAGGAAGGGCTATTGCAGCACTGTCAGTCCATGTGTACGCTCGGCTACCAATTAGTCTGCTGGAAGACCAGTGGTGGGATTCGGACGCAGCTTTGTAGTCATATTGAGTGTGTCTCCCCTGGAGCAGGAGGAGTCTGCATGGTTCTTTCACCCCTTACACACGACGATGGCCTGGACTTGGATGACCCTTGAAGGGTGTACCCGTGGGCTGGAGGTGTGTGTCTCCGTGGTGCCGAAACATCTCGTCGGGATGTCACCGCGTCGTCAACACCGGTGCCAGGTGTGTGTGGAGGCCTCACGAAGTGACCAGGTTTTCAGTACCTTCTCAAGCTTCAGCACACTGCTTCATCAGTAGATCACTAGGGATCCGCAAGGCGGTCAGCAGCATCATTAGTATCTTGAACCTCAGGATAAGATCGTAATGCGTCGTGGTCACAGCTGAGTGTCGCCTGCATTATCTTGGTCGAGGGGGAAGTAATCCCTTGAATAAGCTGGAATAAGGGAGACGGTCTCAGTGTGTAATGCCCAGTGTGCTGGCGATGTGATCACTGAATGTCAGCAACAGAGGAGAGAGGTTTGACTTGCTGGATTTAGGAAGCTATTACGAAGCCGAGGGAAGTGACCTGCAAGTGTAGTGCAGCTCCTTACCTCCATCTTGACAAGGGCGGGGGTGGAGTCGTGCTGATTGTGGAGGCTTCAACACCTTCTTCCGTGTGTAAGGCTGTTGGATGGTGGAAGTGTCCTCCACTGAGCTGTCTGAGGTGGGTTGTTAGACGTCACGATTACTGGTAAGTATGAGGCTACTGGTTGATGTAGAGTGACGTCACGGATACTTTTGAGGGTGATCAGATGTTAACAGACAACTAGCTCACACACACACACACACACACACACACACAAACGCGCGCGCGCGCAGCACGGACCCCCCCCCCCCCCCCCCCCCCCCAGCTCTCTGGTCGTCTGCCTTTGATAAATGTGATCATGGTGTAATAGCACATAAAATGCGCCAGATGGAAATAACCTGTAAAATTGGATGTTGGATATACAACTCTTTAACCAACAAATTACAACAGGTTGTTGGAGATTATGCTATACCCAGTCCCTCCGTGGTACAGAGAACCCCAAGGAACTGTGCCTCATCTGTTCCACATTCTTGTATCTAACATTGAAGTGAACGTGAGTCATAGTTTCAGACCCTTTGTAGGTAATATTTGAATCAGTCTGAAAATCTCGTCAGTAGAAGACGCTGAGAATGTACAAACTTACATATAAAAAGTCATCCATCTGGCCGCCGTTGACAACATGCTTCTCAGTGGGGCTAAGCGCCAGCTCCTCAGATGTAGTGAGGGTGAGGCAACCAAGTGCAGCACAGATCACCGGACGGACACAGCCACCATCATACCACCAATAAACAGTGTGGAAGACCTCGGACTGATGATATCTGACGACCTCACCTTCAGCGAACGAAACATGGCAGAATTTGCCGTCTCCAGGAAGATGGTAGCTTGGACCTTGTGGACAAAGATAGGAAAAATCAGCGAGAACGCTATTCAGGACGCTAATACGCTTACGTATAGACCGCGCCCGTCTGCTATCATCACATTGCGATTTGATTGTTTATAGGTCGCTGGGTCCTTTTGATGTTTACTTATTTTCTCAGTGTTGCGCTTATGTGGGAGGATCTGTGAATACAGGTTGCTGAAGTGTGAGGCAGATGTAAGCGTTTTGCTTCTGTCCGGGAGGTTGGAGATTAGGTATAGAGTGGTTCAGAAAAGACAAGTCCAGTGCTGTAAAAAAAAAAAAGGGGGGGGAGCCAATCATTTTGAAGTGGGATTGCTTTGGGATTATCTTTGTTTCATTATGGACGTGTTGATTCTTTATAGCTGCTAGGCATCATGTGATTGTTCTGAGTGCTCGGTTTCTCTATGGTTTGCACCTTTGCTGTATTCTCTTTGAGAGGGTAGACGACCAGGCAGGTGAGGCTTAGTATAGGATGAAGCGGATGCATTGTTTGTAAAGGATAATACGGGATTCTTTAACGTGTCCAAATCCTGTACCAGTTAGTGCTGTAAGGTCATTATTTTGAGTTATTGCTTTTGTGTTGATGTGTATGACGTGACGTGGGGAGTGAATGTTGCGTGTGTCATATGTGATGGCCAGAATATATAAGGGGATTGGGGGAGGAATGGGATGTATTTAGGGAAGCAGTGATGGCTTACGCAAAAGATGCTTGTGGCATAAGAAGCGTGAGAGGTGGGCAGATTAGAAAAGGTAGTGAGTGGTGGGATGAAGAAGTAAGATTATTAGTGAAAGAGAAGAGAGAGGCATTTTGACGATTTTTGCAGGGAAATAGTGCAAATGACTGGGAGATGTATAAAAGAAAGAGGCTGGAGATCAAGAGAAAGGTGCAAGAGGTGAAAAAAGGGCAAATGAGAGTTGGGGTGAGAGAGTATCATTAAATTTTAGGGAGAATAAAAAGATGTTTTGGAAGGAGGTGAGTAAAGTGCGTAAGACAAGAGAACAAATGGGAATATCGGTGAAAGGGGCTAATGGGGAGGTAATAACAAAGAGTGTTGAAGTGAGGAGATGGAGTGAGTATTTTGAAGGTTTGTTGAATGTATTAGATGATAGAGTGGCAGATATAGGGTGTTTTGGTCGAGGTGGTATGCGAAGTGAGAGGTTCAGGGAGAATGATTTGGTAAACAGAGAAGAGGTACTGAAAGCTTTTCGGAAGATGAAAGCCGGCAAGGCAACGGAAATTATATGGGAGGGTATTGATTAAGAGGGTGAAGGCATGTACAGAACATCAGATTGGGGAAGAGCAGTGTGGTTTCAGAAGTGGTAGAGGATGTATGGACTTGGTGTTTCATTTGATGAATGTATGTGAGAAATACTTAGAAAAACAAATGGATTTGTATGTAGCATTTATGGATCTGGAGAAGGCATATGATAGAGTTGATAGAGATGCTCTGTGGAAGGTATTAAGAGTATATGGTGTGGGAGGCAAGTTGTTAGAAGCAGTGATAAGGTTTTATCGAGGATGTAAGGCATGTGTAAGAGTAGGAAGAGAGGAATGTGGTTGGTTATCAGTGAATGTCGGTTTGCGACGTGGTTGTTTGATTTGTTTATGGATGGGGTTGTTAGGGAGGTGAATGCAAGAGTTATGGAGAGTGGGGTAAGTATGCAGTGTGTTGTGGATGAGAGGGCTTGGGAAATGAGTTAGTTGTTGTTCGCTGATGATACAGCGCTGATGGCTGATTCGGGTGAGAAACTGCAGAAGCTGGTGACTCAGTTTGGTAAAGTAAGTGAGAGAAGAAAGCTGAGAGTGAATGTGAATAAGAGCAAGGTTATAACGTACAGTAGGGTTGAGGGACAAGTCAATTGGGAGGTAAGTTTGAATGGAGAAAAACTGGAAGAAGTGAAGTGTTTTAGATATCTGGGAATGGATTTGGCAGCGGATGGAACCATGGAAGCGGAAGTGAGCCACAGGGTAGGGGAGGGGGCGTTGAAAAATGTGTGGAAGGCGAGAACATTATCTCGGAAAGCAAAACTGGGTATGATTGAAGGAATAGTGGTTCCAACAATGTTATATGGTTGCTAGGCATGAGCTATAGATAGGGTTGTGCGAAGGAGGGTGGATGTTTTGGAAATGAAATGTTTGAGGACAGTATGTGGTGTGAGGTGGTTTGATCGAGTAAGTAATGAAAGAGAGATGTGTGGTGATATAAAGAGTGTGGTTGAGAGAGCGGAAGAGGATGTGTTGAAATGGTTTGGTCACATGGAGAGAATGAGTGAGGAAAAATTGGCAAAGAGGATATATGTGTCAGAGGTGGAGAGAAGAAGTGAGAGACCAAATTGGAGTTGGAAGGATGTAGTGAAAAAGATTTTGAGCGATCGGGGCCTGGACATACGAGAGGATGAAAGGCATGCAAGGAATACAGTGAATTAGAACGATGTGGTATACCGGGGTCGACGTGCTGTCAATGGACTGAACCAGGGCATGTGAAGCGTCTGGGGTAAACCATAGAAAGGTCTGTAGGGCCGGGATGTGGAAAGGGAGTTGTGGTTTCAGTGCTTTACACATGACAATTAGAGACTGAGAGTGGACGAGTGTTGCTGTTTTGTCTGTTCCTGGCGCTGCCTCTCTGGAATGGTGGGGGATTGCTATTTAGTAAGTGGCGCTGCCTCTCTGGAGGGGGGAAGGGGGAGTGCTATTTCATGTGTGGCGGAGTGGCGACGTGAGTGGATGAAGGCAGCAAGTATGGATATGTGCATATGTATATATGAATATGTCTGTGTATGTATATGTATGTATACGTTGAAATGTATATGTATGTATATGTGCGTGTGTATGTGTGTGGGTTGGGCCATTCCTCGTCTGTTTCCCTGTGCTACCTCACAAACGCGAGAGACGGCCTTGCCTCAGTTGGTTGCCAGGGTCATGGACATTGTAACTCACGCTGCTGGCATGGTCTGGTGGACCTCAAGGATGGATGCATCAGTTGTGGCCTACCTGTTGACCCAGCATCCTGAGGTATGGTCAAAGGCTGTTGTTATGAACTAGGTATTGACCCAACTCTACCGGCTACGGTCAAGGGCTGCAGATATTGACCCAGAACCGCCATATAAAGTCAGAGGCCCTGGTTAGGATAATATGTATTGACCCAGCGGCTGTGGTTATGATCTACGTAGGTATTGATCCAGAACCCTCAGCTGGGGCCAGAAACTGTGGTAATGATAATAGTATTGACCCAGCACTGCTGGCCAAGGGCCAAGAGACTGATCCTGACCTCCATATTGATTTAACACTGCTAGCCAGGGTTAGAGAGGTTGGCTTTGACCTTGTTGTTGACTCAGCACTGCTGGCCAGGGTCAGAGACGTTGGTTGTGAAATTGTCGTCGACCGAACACTACCAGCCACGGCTAGAGGGATATCCATCACAAGGCAACCAAGGCCGGAGAGATGAGCTGTGACGTGGAACCAATTGTGAAGGCAGTGACCTGGGCTTCCCTACTCTTCCATATGTCTGGAAGTGTGGAGTTGGCTGCTGATGTGTGGTAAGGCAACATTATCTGGCCTGTTGGTACTCCTCCTCAGGGAGGGAAGGTGTTGCTTTAACATCAATTTCCTCTGTAAGAGAAGTGATCAAGTCGTCCAGGATTTGATCATATGGTTTGACTTGAACAGTATGAGTAGACTTCTCATAATGAACAGCCGAGGATGGCCTTTGTGTTCCCAGTGGAAACTGGTGCAAGGAATAATTCTTTTGATTTTTCTTTTCGCCAGAGTTTGAAACGAAAGAGGAATAATGTGTGGAGATATTGAATAAATTTGACGATAGGAAAATTTTGAGATTATTTTTTCTGCTCCTGAAGTGTGAGGGTAGTATAGTGTAGGACACAGAGTAAAGTTTGTATTGACGTGTAATGGAGCGACCATGAACGACCTTTGGGAACATAAGCTGTTCATTAGGAGGTAAATGTCCAGTGTCAGATGTGCCAACAAAAGCCATTGCGAGGGATAACGGATTAATTGCGAAACGGTATTTCGTAAGCTGGTCAAGTGTCACTGGAGCTTAAGTCTGTGAATTGTTCACAACAGAGAATTTAGACATTAGTTCTGTGGCCCTGTAAGGTGAGGTGCAGTTAACATGATTTTTTTTTTTTTTTTTTTGGATAGAGTGAGGTACTGCCACACTGAGGTGATGGTGTTGCTAGTCGTGTAAACCCCATCAGCACGACAGTACGATCCTTGAGCACGACGGTGCGATCCTTGAGCACGACAGTACGATTCATGAGCACGACGGTACGATCCTTCAGCATGACGGTGCGATCCTTGAGCACGACGGTACGATCCATGAGCACGACGGTGCAAGCCTTGAGCACGACGGTACGATCCTTGAGCACGACGGTACGATCCTTGAGCACGACGGTGTGATCCTTGAGCACGACGGTACGATCCATGAGCACGACGGTACGATCCTTCAGCATGACGGTGTGATCCTTGAGCACGACGGTACGATCCATGAGCACGACGGTACGATCCTTCAGCATGACGGTGCGATCCTTGAGCACGACACTACGACCATTGAGCACGACGGTACGACCCTCGAGCACGACGCTACGACCATTGAGCACGACGGTACGACCCTCGAGCACAACGTTGCGTTCCTTTCGCATCACGGTACGACTCGTAAGCATGAGATTTTGACCCATAAAAACAACGGTACTATCCTTGAGCATGACAGTGCGACCCTGTAGTATAATGATTTGTGTTTTTGACCTGACTTTTAAAGGGGGTCAGGTTGAAGTTACGCCATCATGGCCAAGAGTCGTGCTGTCGTCCTCAACAGGCCAAGAGAGGAAGAAGAGGAAGATGAAGAAGAAAAAAAAAGGAAGAAGAAGAAGAAAAAGAGGAAGATGAGGGAGAAGGAGATAAAGGAGAAGAAAAAGAAGAAGAAGAAACGGAAGAAGAACAGATAAAGGAATAAGAAAGAGGGAATGAAAAGAAGAGGAAGAAGCAGAAAGGAAGAGGAGAAGGAGGAGGAGGAGATGGCCGCGTAAAAACCATAGCATGCAGACCTAAGATAACAAAGAGCGGGAGGAGAGAAAGAGATAAGTGATAATGGGAGGAGAGGGTGAGAGGTAATTAGATGCAATAAGGAAGCAGGAGAAGTGAGGGGAGAGGTGAGAGAGAGTGAGAGGAGAGGGAGAAGGAAGGGAGAGGTGAGAGAGGGAGAAGGAAGGGAGAGAGAGTCAGAGGTTCCGGGGCAGGAAGGTCTGACGGAAGCGGGGCTGGTAAATTAAGAGAGAGGAATTCCTATGATAGAATTAAAGGCGTTTTGATGGTGGCTCAGTGGCGGTGGTGGTGATGGTGGCTCAGTGGCGGTGGTGGTGATGGTGGCTCAGTGGTGGTGGTGGTGGTGGTGATGATAGTGATGGTGGCTCAGTGGTGGCGGTGGTGGTGGTGATGATGGTGGCTCAGTGGCGGAGGTGATGGTGGCTCAGTGGTGGCGGTGTTGGTGGTGATGGTGGTGTCGGCTCATGAGAGAAAGTATGGGAGACCAGTGGAGTAGGTAGTGCAGTGGTCCTGGGCCACTGTTCTTATTGTAACTGCACAGCCCCCTATCCACACCCAGGCCTCACAGAACTTTGCTTGGTTTACCCCGGATGCTTCACGTGCCCAGGTTCAGTCCCTTGGCAGCACGATGACCCCAGTATATCACATTGTTCCAGTTCACTCTATCACGTGCATGCCTTTCACCCTCCTGCATGTTCAGGCTCCGATCGCTCAAAATCTTATTCACTTCATCCTTCCATCTTCAGTTTGGTCTTCCCGCTTCTCATTGTTCCCTCCACCTCTGACACATATATCCTCTTTGTCAACCTTCCCTCGCATATTCTTCCCATATGTCGAAACCATTTCAGCACACCGTCATCTGCTCTCTCGACCACATTTTTCATTTGCACACATCTCTCATACCCTTTCATTACTTACTCGATCAGCCCAACTTACACCACAGATTGTCCTCATACTTTTCATTTCCCACACATCCACCTTCTTCCGCACAGCCTTATCCATCATAGGCCATACCTTACATCCATACGATATTGTTGAGCCTGCTATTCTTCCAGATATACCCATTTTTGCCCTCCCTGGTAACGTTCTCTTTTTCACATTCTTCATAGCTCCCAGAACCTTCGCCCCCTCCCCCACCCTATGACTCACTTCCTCTTCCATGGTTCCCTTCGCTGCTAAGACCTCTCCTAGATATCTAAAACACTTCACTTCCTCCAGTTTTTCTCCATTCAAACTCACATCCCAACTGACCTGTCCCTCAACCCTGCTAAACCCAGTGTCCTTATTTCTATATCACGCGCACCACTGCGACAAAGCAAAATAATCCTCCCC
Source organism: Panulirus ornatus (assembly GCF_036320965.1). Lineage (NCBI taxonomy): Eukaryota > Metazoa > Arthropoda > Malacostraca > Decapoda > Palinuridae > Panulirus > Panulirus ornatus. The sequence goes on from NC_092227.1 coordinate 42,866,141, forward strand.
TCTCGTTTTTTTTTTATTTTCCAAAAGAAGGAACAGAGGGGGCCAGGTGAGGATATTCCAAAAAAGGCCCAGTCCTCTGTTCCTAACGCTATCTCGCTAACGCGGGAAATGGCGAATAGTTTGAAAGAAAGAATATATATATATATATATATATATATATATATATATATATATATATATATATATATATATATATGTATATATTATCCCTAGGGATAGGGGAGAAAGAATGCTTCCCACGGTTTCCCTGCGTGTCGTAGAAGGCGACTAAAAGGGAAGGGAGCGGGGGGCTGGAAATCCTCCCCTCTCGTTTTTTTTTTCCAAAAGAAGGAACAGAGGAGAGGTCCAGGTGAGGATATTCCCTCAAAGGCCCAGTCCTCTGTTCTTAACGTTACCTCGTTATCGCGGGAAATGGCGAATAGTATGAAAAAAAAAAAAAAAAAAAAAAAATATATATATATATATATATATATATATATATATATATATATATATATATATATATATATATATAATCTACATATATAATCTACGTATATGTAGTAATCTGTTTGTATAGCTACTATAGCAGAAGCGAAGCGAGGGTTTCCAAGGCTTCCAAGACTTCACGTATGGGTTTCAGAAGCAGCTGGACAGGTAGACGCGAGACGAGGTCTTGAGCTGAGTGAAAATAGGCCAAAGTGGTTCATACTGACATCAGCTTCCGCTCTTGAGCTCACTAACGCAGGCTTAGTTTGCTGTCGCTGTCACGAATACAACTTGGAAGGCTGCTGAAGCCACGAATACATCCTGGAATGTTGCTGATTTCACGAATAGAACCTGCTTCGATGTTTGCGTCACGAATAGTGGCTGGAAGGTTGTTGATGAAGTCACGAATGCAAGCTGGAAGGTTGTTGATGAAGTCACGAATACAAGCTGGAAGGTTGTTGATGAAGTCAAGAATACAAGTTGGAAGGTTGTTGATGAAGTCACGAATACAAGCTGGAAGGTTGTTGATGAAGTCACGAATACAAGCTGGAAGGTTGTTGATGAAGTCACGAATACAAGCTGGATGGTTGTTGATGAAGTCACGAATGCAAGCTGGATGGTTGTTGATGAAGTCACGAATGCAAGCTGGAAGGTTGTTGATGAAGTCACGATTGCAAGCTGGAAGGTTGTTGATGAAGTCACGAATGCAAGCTGGAAGGTTGTTGATGAAGTCACGAATACAAGCTGGAAGGTTGTTGATGAAGTCACGAATGCAAGCTGGATGGTTGTTGATGAAGTCACGATTGCAAGCTGGAAGGTTGTTGATGAAGTCACGAATGCAAGCTGGAAGGTTGTTGATGAAGTCACGAATGCAAGCTGGAAGGTTGTTGATGAAGTCACGAATGCAAGCTGGAAGGTTGTTGATGAAGTCAAGAATACAAGTTGGAAGGTTGTTGATTAAGTCACGAATACAAGTTGGAAGGTTGTTGATGAAGTCAAGAATACAAGCTGGAAGGTTGTTGATGAAGTCACGAATACAAGCTGGAAGGTTGTTGATGAAGTCACGATTGCAAGCTGGAAGGTTGTTGATGAAGTCACGATTGCAAGCTGGAAGGTTGTTGATGAAGTCACGAATACAAGCTGTTGTTTTATGTGTTACTGTCATCACTGGTGCTTTTGTGCATGACGTCACATCTTACCCAGAGTGTGGTCTTTGTGAATGGTGGAGGCTTGTCTCTACCCCCTCAGTTCGGTCAGGGATCTATCTGCTTTTGCTTCTCGGATTAAGTAGACTATTGAAGGCCGCATCCAGCATTCCCACTTACCCTGTGTATCCTGGCTGACCACACTACATGTATCTTTGTGTAATGGGTTCTTGTATTTGTCCTTCAAGATTTAGTGTCTTTCGGAAATATTGCCCCTATGTTACCTAGTGTTAGAGGCGGAATGATAATGGTGTGCAGTTTTTCCAGGCTTGTCTGTACCGTATGGTGTTTGGTTGTGTTATCTGTACCGTATGCACCGTATGGTGTTTTGTTGGGTTATCTGTCCCGTATGGTGTTTGGTTGGGTTATCTGTACCCTGTGTACCGTATGGTGTTTGGTTGAATTATCTGTACCCTATGTCCCGTATGGTGTTTGGTTGGGTTATCTGTACCGTATGGTGTTTTGTTGTGTTATCTGTACCGTATGCACCGTATGGTGGTTTGGTTGGGTTATCTGTACCCTGTGTACCGTATGGTGTTTGGTTGAATTATCTGTACCCTATGTCCCGTATGGTGTTTGGTTGGGTTATCTGTACCGTATGGTGTTTTGTTGAGTTATCTATACCCTGTGTACCGTATGGTGTTTTGTTGTGTTATCTGTACCGTTTGCACCGTATGGTGGTTTGGTTGGGTTATCTGTACCCTGTGTACCGTATGGTGTTTGTTTGTGTTATCTGTACCGTATGCACCGTATGGTGGTTTGTTGGCTCGCCTGTAGCGTGCGGTGACCACACTATAACTTCCAGATCCAGTCTGGTGTCGTCATACGTCCGTTGTAACTATCCTGGTCGCGATATTGTGATCTACTGGTAATTGTCTGTATCTAACGACCACACCGGTGTCCTTCCCTGTGATGATCACAGTAACCATGTCTTGATGAAAAGTATGTGTGAGATGTTATTTCATTATATTGTTTTTTTTTTTTATATCTATCTGACGCATTTCCTGTTTACATCTAGCGTTATGCAAATGCTCTTGGCTAGTCGAGTGTAAACACATTGCACATATCGTTTAAGTCGTTTAAACACAACAGCACACATAAGCAGACTTGTATGTGGATTTTGTTTACGTATAATTATGTGTGTGTGTGTGTGTGTGTGTGTGTGTGTGTGTGTGTGTGTGTGTGTGTGTGTGTGTTATCTTGTTCTTTATTCGTGATTGTGCAGGTGAATCATTTACACAAATAAGCTGAATGCCTTTTTTAGGTAAGATTTTTTATGCTCTGAAATCTTTTACATTTCGATGTTGTTACGTCAATGTTTACACTACACCCTCCATGCTTGTGGAAATGTTGATATGTAAATGATTTACGCGACAGTTGGACGAATGCTGGTATTTAGTTTCTTTTTTTTTTTTACAAGACCAGAAAGTATGGCACATGAGATGATGACATTGTTTACGGAAGGTAGTGTAACGACGACCCACACGACGACTCACACGACACAGTACACTACACACCACCACCACGACCCACACGACACAGTACACTACACACCAACACCACGACCCACACGACACACTACACCACACACCACCACCACGACCCACACGACACACTACACCACATACCACCACCACGACCCACACGACACAGTACACTACACACCAACACCACGACCCACACGACACAGTACACTACACACCAACACCACGACCCACACGACACAGTACACCACACACCACCACCACGACCCACACGACACAGTACACCACATACCACCACCACGACCACACGACACAGTACACTACACACCACCACCACGACCCACACGACACAGTACACCACACACCGCCACCACGACCCATGACCACGACCTCTTGTTTACTCTGGAACCACGACGCGCAGCAACTACAGTCGCTCAATCAACTACGACTCTATTTACGAACCACGACCACGTGCTAACTACGACCAACCACTCAGGGGCCGTGAGTACCTCATAGTAACTCGGTCCACTTAGAAACCACGTCTGTCGAGTGAATACGACTGCGTAGGAAGGACGGCTTGCGAGGAACTACGATCCCTTTGGAGCCTCTACTGCCTAAGAACTACGGCCAGTCAACACCAGCTTCGCTGATTTTTGTAAACGTTGATCGACTACATGACTGAGATGGATATGAGCGAGACTGAGAAAGACTCGTACTTCAAAGAGACCTTGACAAGTTAATTTTCAGAGTCGTCAGAAAATTGGCATATGAAATTTAACGTAGACCCGGTGTAAAGTTGTCCACTGTAGAGATAGTAGAGATAAGGATACTGAACATGGGTATGTTCAAATATCGCTTTCCAGAATATACTAAGACGCAAACAGAAGTTCAGTTTACAGTGGTTATGTGCAAACAGTTCTGTGTTTTGTTCCTATAGAAACATGGATCATAAACTATAGCAATGGTCATAGTAACAACCATAGCAATAGCCACAGTAATGATCATATATATATATATATATATATTGCTAGCCATATAATGCACCCATTATCTTGACCCAAATAGTAGTAGGTCAGAGGCCAATCTGTCATACACCGAGGTCGTACACCGTCGTGATCATGGGTCACACCGTCGTGTGTAAGGGGGGTGCTGACAGTCGTACTCTGGGATCGTACCGTCGCGCTCAGGTGTCGTACCGTCGTGTTTGTGTCATACCGTCGTGCTCGAGGGGGGTAAACCTGGTTGACCACGTCAAGGCAGTTTATGTGTAGTTGGCTGGCTGGCTGGCGCGCCAGGCAAGCGACGGGCAACGGAGATAAAGCAAATGTTTCAAATTCAGGTCAGTAATAATGCAGATGATTAGGATTGTGATTGGGGCTGGTACTGTCTTGTGCCCCGGTGATCCCCTGTTCAACATTTTCTCTCACTGGTTCATAGTTAGCCTGTGGTTATTGGCCAGTTTTTTTTTTTTTTAGGTGAGATCAAAGTGATTGTGTTGTGAAATGCTGAACAACTGTGAGGATGTTTGTGCGCTGTGGTAATCCTCTCATAGTTATTGTGATGTAAAGCGTTTCTCTTTTGTTACGGGCAGATTAGGGATATCTGATATTTTTTGCTCATTATAGTCAGTTGGTGGGTGTTGTGCTGTTGAAGCCTACGCATTTTTTTTTTCTATATTTTTATCTTGAATCACATGCGTGGTATTAGCTACACAATTTCATCCCCAGTTGGTTCATTTGATCTCACGCTGGTGAATGAGTCCTTTACTCACTCCACCTCATGTTCCGACTGTCTCTATTAAACACCAGTTAAGGCACTTTAGCAGAAGTTAGTGAATAAACTTTTGGATTATTTTTTTTTTTTTGGCTTTGGAACATTACTCTCTTTTCTCGGGCGATGCTTCTGTCTCGCTGAGGGTATAAGGAAGTTCATCGTTGCAAGGATGGAGATACATATTCCTTCTTCCTTTTAAGGTAATTTTGTCTTCCAGTCTGTGGCTCAGCAGCTCTGGTTCTCTTGCCATTTAGTGGAGGTATTCGGGATATCTTTGTTCCTCACGACTCTCATTCTTCTTTCATATCCGACCAGATTCATTTGATTGTGTTGTTCATGAGATGAATCACCATCTTAGTTAAGGAAAGTGAAGTAACCTCATTTGTTTTCAATGAAAATCTTTCTGATCTTTGGCCATAAGACACTATACCGAACTATCCTGGAGACATAGCCACTCTCTTCTTTATCTTTTATCCTCCAGCTCCGCCTTGCATGAACCCAACATTCCTTCGTCCACAGACGTAGCACTTTCTAATCACATAGTTTTCCGCATGATCTCTTTTCGCGCATTACAAAAATCATTTCTCTTTTTGGATAAAGACGAAATGCGAGCTGTATGGTGTCATCCCTTTCCATGTAGTGAAGGAGGAAAGCCATTGAACTCGTACCTAAGAATGCTTGTCTGACATGCTTCTGCCTTGAGTTCAAAACTTGTAATTTTTGGATTTTTACGTTGGTACAGCCTCTCCCAGGGAAGAGCAACCGTTCTACCTCTCCCAACCATCGTCCTGTAACGTTGCCATCCGCTTTGTCGAATGTCTGTATCGCTCCTGGACCCCTCACATCCTGCCTTATCGTCCCATCTGCGGCACGTGTTATTCATAAAGCTTTTGACAGGGTGGTGTGTTACGGGGGTCTTATCTCCAAACTCCCTTCACTTGACTTTGCTTATCACTTTCTTGCCTCGTATTCAGCTTCTTCCTTCGTCTCTTCATTTCTCTCATCGTTGGTGGACCAACCTTTCCTTCTTTCCTTATAAACACTGGTGTTCCCATGGGTTCTGTCCTGTTTCGTACACTCTTCTGGTTGCACACTCATAATATAACACAATTCACTCAAAAACTGACGACTGAACATCATTCCTCCTTTCATATCTGCTCCATCTTCTCTTGCTTGGTCAAATATAATGAATGTATAAACTCCAGATTTTGAAGATATGTTCTCCTAAGACCCAATATCTTGGTATTTCTCTTTCTGAAACTTCTCACAACTGTGTCACATGATTAGTGCAGGTCGACAAGCGTCTTAGGGATGAGGTATTGCTGTTATTCTTAACACTTTTCTTTCTTTTCTTCTTTTTTTGCGTTGCATCGAAAGTCATGCTTCAGTTAAGACTCATGTCTGCACCTGAAGACTTTGACATGAAACGGAGACATTTTGTCCCAGTGAATTTCATTCGTATATATTTCCTTTGTATCAGCTGCATCCTCCCCTTCATGCCACCTCGTTCACTCTGCCGGGTGTGGACGGAACCAGGTTCAGACAACCTTGCGGAGCAGCGCTGCTGTCTCTTCAACCACACCTTCCGTCCCATCATGACCGCTGTTGGGGTCATGTCACAGCACTTGGTAGACTAGTCCATCTCATGCTTTGCCTAAACCCAGACCCTCAAGTGCTCTGCTCGTCTGTAGGAAACTGCTGTCACGCAGGAACTTAACGATGACATCAGCTCGCGCAGAGGGTAGGTTGACATCTTCCTGGATTCTTGTATATAGTTACCGGTGAGACGTCTCCAGATTCAGACAAATTCCCTTATTCCGTAAGCGCACATCGAACGCCAGACTGCCCCTTCGTTCACTTGTCACCCTTTCCCTGGTATGTTGAGGGAGACAGCTGGTGGCCTTTTTCCTCCACACAGTCAGTGTTATTGTCTTGTTGAAACGAGGGTCGACGTCTGAGTGCGCACCCCCTGCGGCTTCACAACTGTGCGTGTTGCTTTCTTGTCGGCCTTGCCGTGGGTTAGGGCGTGATATCCGCCGGTCGCTGGTCAGGCTGCATTGCTGACTTCATGTATCGTCCTGTAGTGGAAAGACAACTGCAGGTTACTTTTCAGCTGCACACCAGACGTTATGGTCAGATCACACACGTGGTCCATTGATGACTCCGTCGTCCTGACGTGCCATCCCCCCCGGCCTATCAGCGAACGACCCGACTGTAACACAGTAGACGGAAGGAATCGTATCTCGTTAGCAGTGTTGGTGACTGTCTTGCCCGTCTCCCGCGCCCTGGTGAGCCCTTCCTGGCCGTCTGGTTGGCTGTGACATTACCATGTCGTGAGGTCTCCCCTCCATTCCCTGTTGAGAGAACACAAAAGTCATTTTTTTTTGTGTACGACACAACGGAGGAAGACTCAAAAGTCTCATATTTCTCCTCAAAGACAACATTTTTACCACCAGAGCAAATTAGATTTTGTCTTTTATGCGCAAGTCCAAGCTGGTAGGAGCGAAGTAATGGCAGTGTTCACAGGAAGCCGTTATGGTGTAGGTTATAGGCGGAGATTAAGCTGTAAACTTTAAATGAGATTCGGTTCAGAAATCCCCAGTGTCCGATTGTGTAATATAACGTGGTTGGTGAGTGACGCCTCTGGTTGTCGCAGAAGACGACCGAGTGATGGATTTGAAGTCTCGACATAGATGGGGCTCTTGCTCGGTACAGCTTCGGATAGACATACAACTGGACTACTCTCCTATAAGTCGCTGATAGACTCTGGCGTTAGATGCTCCCTTTTTAATATTAATGTTCATCACACACTCATTTTTTTGCCTGGTCATTACAGATGGTGACTCATATGTACTGTTAGTCAGGGAAGAGTGTATTTTGAAAAGTTTAGCGTTACCCTTGTCCATGTCATGCCTCATAGTCAAGATCTTGTTTCCACAACCACTCAGACACTCTCACGGGTTTGGTTTTGACATTTACTGTGATCAGCAGAGTGTGGCCAGACGTGTGCATACCGAGAAACCAGACTTCACCTAACATCTCAGTGACTGGGTGATCCAGATCGGGTCCCTGGTTATGATCTGGTACGAAGTTTACTCGGTCTGACCCGATTAAAAAATATCTTCATCCTCACAGCTTGAAGATATTGCTTACCATTGACCGTCGTGCTCAAGTAATTTTGTGAGGCCGTCTCCTGACATACACACACACACACACACACACACACACACACACACACACACACACACACACACACACACACACACACACGAGCACGCACGCACCCAGTGGAGGCAGCTAGAAACTCAACCTCACATGAACAGTTTAGAAAACTTAAATACTATTTCCCTTGGCTGATATACCTAAAGGAGTTTTAAAGACTTAGAGAAGCTTTTAATGTAGCATTCCCTGGATTTGACTATGTTAATATTTTGATGTAGCATTCCCAAGATTTGACTCTGTTAATATTTATTGATGTTTCTGTGAAAATTTCTCCTCCTGTCATCTGTTTCAAATTGCTTCTGAAGATGTGTTGAATTACACGAAAGCGCTTAAGGAAAATATCCTGCTTTGATTTTTCCGTCGTGGTCTATAAGTTAGCCACATGGATATCTCGCACATGCCAGCAATCCTACGCTAGATACTTGTCATTCTTCACCCACTCTCCTTGTTTCATTTACTCTCACCTTTGCCATTCTATACTCAGTCTTTGCTGGTATTTTTTTCACTCCTCTTTTTCAAGCTCACTTAGTCTCACCACTCTCTTTTCGTCACAATTGCTACCTCTTTTCCGAAAACGTCTACATTTCTTCTCCATCGTCTCCACAAGATAGTGATCAGACGCTCCACCAGTTGCCCCTCTCAGCATACTCACATCCAGAAGTCTGTCTTTTTACACGCCTATCAGTTAACGCGGAATCCAATGATGTCCGCTGACTATCTTTCCCATTGACATACTTATGCTTGCGTATGCCTTCATTTTAAACCAGTCCCTTTTCAGCGCACAAATTCACAAGCTGTTCATGATTTCCATTCATGATACTGAACAACCCCCCAATTATTCCCTCAACTGCCCATTACTCACATTACATCAGAATTGCTGACACGTTCACACGGGTGCTCCCAAAACATTTTCGTGTCGTGATGTTTCTTCTCATGACCAGGTGCATAAGCACTAATAATCGCCCATCTCTCGCCATCCACTTTCAGCTTTGCACACATTATTGTAGAATTTACTTCCTTACACTCTTTCACTCACTCCTACAACTCCTGGTTCATGAGTAGTGCTACTCTTTCCTTAGCTTTTGTCCCCTCATCAACCCCTGACTTTACCCGTAAGACAGAGCATCAAAGTTTGTATCTCAAACATACTACTTATCCTTTCTTCTCCTCTTGGTTACATCCATACACATTTAGACACTTCAGCCTGAGCCTTCGAGAGAGACGATCACATCCTGCTTGGCTCTTTCATCTGTTCCGTCTTTTAGAAATTAAAATACAAGAAGAGTAAGGGATCCAGCCCCCCACTTCCTCCCCTCTACTCGCCTTCGACATGCAGGGGAATACGGAGATAGAATTCTTTCTCACCCACTCCAGTATATATATATATATATATATATATATATATATATATATATATATATATATATATATATGATGTCTTGTGTTGGTATCATGTTTGTCAGCTTACCTTTGAAACACTATTAGGCAGCTTGTAGCCTGGAGGGACCAGGCAACAAGCCACCTCACCTCTGTAGGTGAGGTGGCTTTGAAGGGAACAGCCTACGTTTGATTATGATACTGGGAGTAAAGTGATCGTGATTAACAAGCATTAGCCTTTACGTCCTTCATTTATTTAGAGCTAACAGTGTATTGGCTTCTGTGAATCGCCGCTTAATGCATCATGAACTTGCTGCGTTCCTTTGATATATTTTCATTTCTTTTTTTTTTTTATAGATTATGCCTTTGTGCCTCAGCGATGTAGCTCATGAATATCGTAGTGTTGTGATTCATGAATATCGTAGTGTTGTGATTCATGAATATCGTAGTGTTGTGATTCATGAAGGGTGCCGTCTGTGTGGAGGAGTGGGGTGGGTAGCATGAGTCTGGGATGGAAGACTGGGATGTGTAGCGTGAGTCTGGGATGGAAGACTGGGATGTGTAGCGTGAGTCTGGGATGGAAGACTGGGATGTGTAGCGTGAGTCTGGGATGGAAGACTGGGATGTGTATTGTGAGTCTGGGATGGAAGACTGGGATGTGTAGCGTGAGTCTAGGATGGAAGACTGGGATGTGTAGCGTGAGTCTGGGATGGAAGACTGGGATGTGTAGCGTGAGTCTGGGATGGAAGACTGGGATGTGTAGCGTGAGTCTGGGATGGAAGACTGGGATGTGTAGCGTGAGTCTAGGATGGAAGACTGGGATGTGTAGCGTGAGTCTGGGATGGAAGACTGGGAGGTGTAACGTGAGTGTAGGATGTGTAGCGTGTGTCCGGGATGGATGTGTGGCGTGAGTGTTGGATGTGTAGCGTGAGTCTGGGATAATACCGTGGTAGTTTATGACCTACTGTTAGCGTGAAGGGTTTCGATGCCGTGATCCTCGTGAGTGCCACCTTGCCATGATGGGTCATGAACTACTCAAGGCGCACACACAAACCTCAACATGGAGTGAGGGATCGTTTTGATGGACTTAGAATGTTCGTTATCATCTGTCTTCCCAGTGTAACTGTTTTTATCCTATCAGTGAGAAGTATCGTGGCTGCCGTTCCAGTCCGTCCTGGAGCACTCCCTTCCGTCATTCCAGTGTCTTGAACACTCCCTTTCGCCGTTTCCTTCTGTCCTGGAACACTCTCTCCCGCCGTTCCAGTCTCTCCTGGAACACTCTCTCCCGCCGTTCCAGTCTGTCCTGGAACACTCTATCCCGCCGTTCCAGTCTCTCCTGGAACACTCCCTTCCGCCGTTCCAGTCTGTCCTGGAACACTCCCGCCGTTCCAGTCTGTCCTGGAACACTCTCTCCCGCCGTTCCAGTCTCTCCTGGAACACTCCCTTCCGCCGTTCCAGTCTGTCCTGGAACACTCTCCCGCCGTTCCAGTTTGTCCTGGAACATTCTCTGCCGCCGTTCCAGTCTGTCCTGGAACACTCTCCCGCCGTTCCAGTTTGTCCTGGAACATTCTCTGCCGCCGTTCCAGTCTGTCCTGGAACACTCTCTCCCGCCGTTCCAGTGTGTCCTACAACACTCCTTTCCGCCGTTCCAGTTTGTCTTGGAACACTCCCTTCCGCTGTTTCAGTCTGTTCTACAACACTCCCTTCCGCCGTTCCAGTCTGTCCTGGAACATTCCCTTCCATTGTTCCAGTCTTTCCTAGAACACTGTTTCCTCATCACACAGTCTTTCTAGTCTTCCCATACCGAATGTAGTCCATAGCTATTTTTCACATCATCCTCGTCCCTTCACTACATCCTCCTCGTCCTGGCTACCGGTCGTCATCCACCTGGTGCTCAGCAGCAACACGCCAGTACAAATATCCTTCACTCATCCATTCTATCAGATGCCGCGACCATATAAGCTTCGCCTCTTCAGTGTTTCCCCTCAACCATGGAGTCACATTGAGGATCTTTCGATGTTCTGCGCGTCGATGTTTACCCAGTTCTCGTCTCTGCTAAGATCAATCTAAAGTGGCATCATCTCTGGTGTCTGATGCTACGGGTGTGGTTATGTCTGTGTGTCATCTCTGTGTGTCGCGTTGATATCAGCAGATTAGATAAGGAAAGGGTAAGGGAAGTGGTAATGGTCATAATAATCCTGTTGTGAGAAGATCTATGATGCTTGTTGTGATTTCTGTGTTGTGAGAAGATCTATGATACTTGTTGTGATGTCTGTGTTGTGAGAACCTTGTGAAGATGGTCATGTGAGGAGCGTCAGACACGCGTGTCATCCCTGTTGATGTCACCAGAGTTACTGAGGCTGTATGGACGAACCGCACTGATGTCTGGTGGTGGTGATGGAGACAGTGGTGGTGGTGTTGCGATGGCAGTGGTGGTGTGATGATGGTGGTGGTGGCGTTCGTATCGGTGGCACTTACTGTTGAAATTAGAACTGAAAAAATACTCTGAGGGAAATTAGCTTTACAGTGTTACAGATTTTTTTCCCCTTTTTTTGTATCGGGCTTCTGGGCAGGTATGACTGGAACCAGATTTTCCAAACTGTATACATTCATGAATATTTTAATATAATTAAGCTGCGTGTTGCTGTGATAGCCCAATGCCGTTGGCTAAATGGAAAGAGCGTTATTGGAATATATATATATATATATATATATATATATATATATATATGTGTGTGTCATACAGTATATGATTTTTGTTCCTGACGACGCACAGTAATCATAGAAGGTCGCTAGGAATGTGACTCAGAATATAATTGCATGGTGATGAATGTATCAGTTTTTTGAAGCAGTGAAACTCAGGGAACAACAACTGAAATATGCTGTCATTGTAGCCATTGATTATACTGTTGTCAGCCTGGACTTGTAATTGCGCCCGTACTACTAACACTGTCTGCGTGGACACGTAATATAGCCAGTATCGCTAACATTGTCAGCTTGGACATTTAATATAGCCAGTAACGCTAACAGTGTGAACAGTGAGGGAAATGTCAGAGAGCATCAGGTATTATGACCGAAGGATAGAACAAGAAGCAATAACCTCTGACTTTACTGACAACACACTAGGGTCTAATATTACGACCTCGGCTAAATGGTATCTTTCATCCAACCTCAGAGGGGAGGACAAACCAACAAACGAAAGACACTACGACTGTATCTGTGTTCCTCTGTTCCCTCTTCCAAACCCCATACGCTGTGGGTGGAGGGATCTGTCTGTCTCTACCTTTGGAGCGGGGGTCTGTCTGGCTGTCTGTCTGCCTTTGGGGCGGGGGTCTATCTTCCTCCACCCTTGGAACGAAGGATCTTTCTTTCTGCATCCTTGGGGTGGGGTCTGTCTCTCTCCACCCTTGGGGCGGGGATTTGTCTTCCTTCACCCTTGGGGCGAAGGATCTTTCTTTCTCCACCTTTGTGATGGAGATCTATCTTCCTCCACCCTTGGGGCAAAGGGCCTTTCTTACTCCACCTTTGTGGTGGAGGTCTGTCTTCCTCCACCCTTGGGGCGAAGGGTCTTTCTTTCTGCATCCTTGGGGCGGGGGTCTGTCTTTCTCCACCCTTGGGGTGGGGGTCTGTCTTCCTCCATCTTTGGGGCGAAGGGTCTATCTTTCTCCACCTTTGTGGCGGGGGTGTCTTTCTTCATACTCCTTTCGTTGTTGACGGGGGTTTGTCTTGCAACACATCATTAAACTCTTTCAAAGATTCCTAAAAAGCGAGCTGATTGAATTTCTGATGGGGTTCTTGAAGCTTGGGGAAACAAAGAAAATCCTGACATGATTTACACAGACTTTGCAAGATGGGAATAACCGGGAAAATTGGGAGATGAATATGTTGCTTTTTAGCAAACAAACCACAATACGCAGTTGTAAACCATGCTATATTCAGTGCCTTCAAGGTAAAAAGCTCAGTCCCCAAGGAACTGTACTTGCACCACTCCAGTTCCTTATGTGACATTAAGGCGAACACGAATGACACTTTCATGCCATTCTTTGCAGAGGATACAAGAATGAGTATGAAAATCACACCAGTAGAAGAAGCCTAAAGACTACAAAGAGATATAAAAGAGTTCTTCAGCTGAGCAGTGAAAGGAACATGCTTTTCAGTGGAGATAAGTTTCAACTCCTCCGGTATGGGAAAAAATTAGAAATCAGAAAAAAGCGGGATGTCTGACAGACAGACACTGTCATAAACCAGTTGATTTATGCAAAAGACTTCGAAGTAGTATCAACCGACCTAACCTTCAGTGAACACAGCTAAACAAAGGTTGTCTCATGTAAAAGAATGGTAGGCTGGATCCTGCGGACCTTCAAGAGAAGGCAAGAAAAAATAATTTTGATAGTATTCATAGTGCTAGTCCTTTCACGAATTGAATATTGTTGCGTTCTGATGTCACCCTACAAGGCAGGCGTAGTTGCGGAATTAGAAAGTGTTCCGAGATCTTCCGCAGCTCATATTGATATGGTAAAGGAACTAAATCACTTGGAACGGCTGAAATCCCTGGAGCTCAGACGGGAGAGATGTATTATCATCTTGACATGGAATGTCCTAGAAGGTCTGGTTCCCAAGTTACTTTGGGAAATAACATTCTACTGGCACGACCGGCATGGAAGACTTTTTAAAATGCTGCTTCTAGAATCCAAAGGTGCGATATGCACAAAATGAGCGAACACCTTAAACATCCGGGTCCCAAGACTCTACAACACTTTGCCATCTACCATCAGAAACGACATGTGATGCACGGTAGAGAATTATGAAAATGCACTGGACAAGTAACTACAAAGTGTACAACCAGACCAGCCAGGCAGTAGGGGATACTGCTTCCAACAGCTTGGTGGTCTACGACCACATCCAACAGCCTACGCTGTGAGGTTGAGTACCCCCGAAGACTTCATCGTGTATGCACTAGGTTGCTAAAATGATTGACTGACTCGCATCTTCGACTCGTTGCTGGGGTTCGAAGCTGGAGCTGAACCAAAGAGCTGCCATTAGTCAGCCAGGACACCCTCTTGATGATGGTGGTGCAGTCAGAACCAGTGGGAGAGGAAGTGTTGTCCGTCTGATGTAGCTGTATCGCAGACCTGTGTTGGTGTAGTAGGAATCAGTGGTAGAATCACCGCTGTTTGTCCGTTACAGCTGTCTTACTGTAGCAGGAATCAGTGGGAGAGGCAGTGTTGTCTGTCCGTCACAGCTGTATTTCTGACCTTTCTTACTGTAGCAGGAATCAGTGGGAGAGGCAGTGTTGTCTGTCCGTTACAGCTGTATTTCTGACTTCATGCTGTGGTCAGAATCATTAGGGGGGGGGCAATATTTTCTGTCTGATAGAGCTGTAGTTTAGACCTTTGTGACTGTAATTAGAAGCAGTGAGGGAGGCAATACCTTCTGTCAAATACAGTTTTAGCTCAGACCTCTGTACGAGCCTTGTGCACAAACATTCATTATAGAATCCAATCATTTTAGGATCTGCATCAAGACTGAGTATCGAATTGATGTGAAAAAAAAGATGTTTGCTCCGTTTTGTAGAGTGGAAGACGTTGCATTTATTTTTCTTTCTTTTAATCATAGACCGAGGCTTTATTCTTCATTCCCTTTGAGCAAATTGTGTTTACACACAACTTGCACATTTCTAAGGGTTAGATCCTCGTGCATACTTGTACATTCAGTGTACTTCTAAGTTCGTAGTTTGCATTATCAGTAGTACATTCCCCACAGACTGTAGAAATGTTTGTGTATTTTTTTATCACCTGAGCACGACGGTACGACCCCTGACGGACGACGGTACGACCCCTAGGCACGACGATACGACCTCTTAACTCGACGGTACGACCCCTGAGCACGACGGTACGACTCCTGAACACGATTATTCGACCCCTGAGCCCTATGGAACGACACTTGAGGACGACGGCACGACCCTTATGTATGCTGGTGTGATTTTTGACCTGACCCATGTGTGTCACGTAAGAGGTCAGATCTTCGTACCCAAGGGTATGTACCGTCGTGCTCAGTGATTGTATCCTCGTCCCCAAGGGCTTACTGTCGTGCTTAAGGGATTTGAGGATATTAGTGAGGTCTAGTGAACTCATCTTCTCTCAGGGATTGTACTCTGATGCTGAGAAACGAAATCTAACTCTACATTTATCTCAGGGGTAACATTACGTGAGAGCAAACATGGAAAAGGAGGAAGACGTTTACAGCGTAGCGCTTCCACCGTTGGCAACAGGTGAGGTGTCTTCAGCGCTGGCAAAATGCCTGAAAGGCTAGAGGCGTAAGCGGGATAAAGTAAATTGCAGAGATGCGGTGTATGGGGAGCGACGTGCTGTCAGTGGGCTGAACCAGGGCATATGAAGCGGTCAGGAGGTCCTAAGAATGGTCTGTGGGGCTTGGCTTTGGATGGCGAACTCTGGTTTCTGTGTATTATTCATGAAGACTAGACAGTGGATTTGAGTAAACTGGGCCATTGGTTTGTTTGTGCTTGGCGCTACCTTGCTAAAACAGGAAACGACGCACTAGGATAGAAAATATGGAAATTTAAGAGAAAGAAGGCGTTTATAGCAAACCTCTTCCATTGACGGCCAACAACAGGGAGGAAGACTATCTCTCGTGATACGTTACGCATAGACTCACTTGGTTAGAAAGTGTCTCTGGGGTTGCTCTCCTGTTGATAACACGCATTCATGTGGTTTCGGTGCATTACGCACGACATTTAGTGAATGGATGTGAGCGAATGTGGCCTTTTCTTCGTCTGTTCCTGATGCTACCTCACTGATGCGGAAAACTGCGAACAAGTATGGAAAATTAGTGAAACGCACACACACACACACACACACACACACACACACACACACACACACACACACACACACAGCACCTGGGAGTCCCCCTCTCTCATCTCTTGGGCTCCCGCTGAGCTCACGTCTCATGGCGGGATCGCAGGTCAAGAAATGTATTGATGTGTGTGCACGGCAGAGTGCGGGGCAACTGAACAATAAGTGTTCAGTGTCTTCATAGTGGTATTTATATACTGAACACGGATGATTTTGAGATATGAGTTAGGTTGTAGGATGGGTGGTGTTCAGGCCATTGAGGAGAAAGTGAAACACTTACATGTCTGGGGAGTGTGGTTTTACCTGGGTGCTTGTCTGGTGGGGTAGTGTGTACGAATAAGTTGTGAAGGCGATTGCTTAGTGCTCGTTGGGTCATTTTGATGTGTACGTTTTGTCATTGTTGTATTTGTTGGGGTGGGGGATCTTTTGGATGTAGGTTGCTGAGTTGTAAAGCAGAGGTAAGCTTCATATTTCTATTTAGGGAAGGTGTTTGTTTAAAGAGTGGTTTGGATGGGAAGAGTCTGGTGCTCTCGTAGAGCATTGAGAACCGATCATATTCGGGTGGAATTTTACCGAGAGGATCTTTTGTTTCTTAATGTCATGATGTAGGCACTGAGTGTTTGCAGTTGCTGGTTAGCCAGTGATTGTTCCGAGTGATCTGTTGTGTGCAGTTTGTGGCTTTGTCATTTTTACTCT
Source organism: Panulirus ornatus (assembly GCF_036320965.1). NCBI lineage: Eukaryota > Metazoa > Arthropoda > Malacostraca > Decapoda > Palinuridae > Panulirus > Panulirus ornatus. The sequence continues at coordinate 42,883,241 of NC_092227.1, forward strand.
TGAGAAAGTAGATGACCAGGCAGGTGAGATTTGACATATATATGTATATATATATATATATATATATATATATATATATATATATATATATATATATATATATATATATATATATATATATATGGTGAGGAAGGTAAGTTGCTAGAATCAGTGAAAAGTTTTTATCGAGGATGTAAGGCATATGCATGAGTAGGAACAGAGAAAGTGATTGGTTCCCAGTGAATGTCGGTTTGCGGCAGAGATGCGTAATGTCTCCATGGTTGTTTAATTTGTTTATGGATGGGGTTGTTAGGGAGGTGAATGCAAGTTTTGGAGAGAGGGGTAAGTATGCAGTCTGTGTGGATAAGAGGACTTGGGAAGTGAGTCAGTTGTTCGCTGATGATACATCGCTGGTGGCTGATTCGGGTGAAACCTGCAGAAGTTGGTGACTGAGTTTGGTAAAGTGTGTGAAAGAAGAAGGCTGAGAGTAAATGTAAATAAGAGCAAGGTTATTAGGTTCAGTAAGGTTGAGGGACAAGTTGATTGGGAGGTAAGTTTGAATGGAGAAAAACTAGAGGAAGTTAAGTGTTTTAGGTACCTGGGAGTGGATATAGCAGCGGATGGAACCATGGAAGCGGAAGTGAGTCACTGGATGGGGAAGGGGGAGAAGGTTCTGGGAGTGTTGAAGAATGTGTGGAAGGCGAGAACGTTATCTCAGAGAGCAAAAATGGGTATGTTTGAAGGAGGACAAGAGGACTAGAGCTAATTAGGAAGGAGTTGCACTACTCTTGAAGCAGGAGTCATGGGAAGCAGTGTTGGAGAAAGTGTAAGCAAGTAAATTTTAAACTTGTTAGGGTAAAAGAATGTAGATGGCGAGAAGTAAGTGATTATTAGTGCTTATGCACCTGACCATGTGAAGAAAGATCATAAAAGGCAAGTGTTTTGTGAGCAGCTTAATGAACATGTCAGCAGTTTTGATGCGAGAAACCGAGTGTTAATGATGGATGATTTGATGCGGTGAGTATTGTGATAGTTGAGCATGGGGTATTTAGCAATATGAATGGAAATAAACATCTGTGGTGTTGTGTGCTGATAAAGTACAGGTGATTTTTTTTTTTCATTGGAAGCTCCAGCACGGACAAAAGTCTACCTCAAGGCCAGGCCATGATTGAAATAAAGAGGTTAGTTGATGGGGAAAAGAAGAGACAAGGGAAAGTATTTACGAATTTTGGAGGAAGTAAAAACCTGGTACCAGAATTAAGAGAGCTGAGCTACTGAGAGAGGCAAGCAGCTTTCGTAATATTAGCACCCTGTGAAAGAGAAAAGAGTTAGGGTTGACCTGATCACAACCTTTAAGTTATTAAAACAGATTGACTACATGGACAGTGACTGTAAGCATAGAGATATATGGATAGAACAACCAGACGACATTATATGAAATTAAGTAAGAAATAAGAAATAAGAGTGGTGGATGAACGGAACAGAATGACTGAGGACATGGTTAGTACAGACAACATACATAAGAAGAAGTTGTCGATGGAGAATGTTCAAGAGATGGAACCCCACGAGTGTAAAACTTCCCACCCGTATAGTCGTACAGTATAGATAGGTAATTAGACACACACACACACACACACACACACACACACGTAGCCAATAATCAGGTTGAAATTAAAGTAGTTAAGGGTAGGCTCAACTAACGCATCTTTTTTGTGTACGATGTTGGATTGAATGACCACAAGCAGAAACCAGAACCAGCCCTGTACTGTACCTGAATAGAAAACAAATATCGTATTAACGTGATTAGACAAATCAAAAAGCTGTTCCATTATCTCAGGTCATTTTGCGTATTGTATCCAAGTTTGGCTAGGTAATTGTATCCCAGTTTTGGCTGGGTTATTGTATCCTAGGTCAGGCTGGGTTATTGTATCCCAGGTCAGGCTGAGTCATTGTATCCTAGGTCGGGCTGGGTCATTGTATCCTAGGTCAGGCTGAGTCATTGTATCCTAGGTCGGGCTGGGTCATTGTATCCTAGGTCAGGCTGAGTCATTGTATCCTAGGTCAGGCTGAGTCATTGTATCCTAGGTCAGGCTGAGTCATTGTATCCTAGGTCGGGCTGGGTCATTGTATCCTAGGTCAGGCTGAGTCATTGTATCCTAGGTCGGGCTGGGTCATTGTATCCTAGGTCAGGCTGAGTCATTGTATCCTAGGTCAGGCTGAGTCATTGTATCCTAGGTCGGGCTGGGTCATTGTATCCTAGGTCGGGCTGGGTCATTGTATCCTAGGTCGGGCTGGGTCATTGTATTTCAGGTCAAATATGGTAATTGCATCACAGATCAGGGTGACTTATTGTAACCCGGGTCAGGCTGGGTTATTGTATCCCAGGTCAAGTTGGGATGTTATATCCCAGGTGAGGATGGGTTATTGTATCCCAGGTCAGGTTAGGTTATTATATCCCGGGTCAGAATGAGTTATTGTACCCCAGGTCATAGTGGGTTATTGTATCCCTGTTAAGTCTGGCTTCTTTCACTCAAATTGAGGCTGGGTTATTGTATCCCAGGCCACAGTAGTTTTATGTATCCCAGATTAGCCTGGATTAATGTATTCCGGGTCAGGCTGCGTTGTTGTATCCCAGATCACAATAGGTTATTGTATCCCGGGTCGCAGTAGGTTATCGTATCCCAGATAAGTTTGCGTTATTGTTTTCCAGGTCATCTGGGTTATTCTGTCCCAGGTCAGACTGGCTTCTCGTACCCCAGGTCTAGCTGTGTTAGTTTCCCAGGTCGGACTAAGATATTGTATCCCAGGTCAGCCTGGGTTATTGTATTTCAGATCAGGCAAGTTTATTGTTTCCCGAGTAAGGACGGGGTGTTGTATCCCAGGTAAGGCTGGGGTATTGTATCCCAGGTCCTCTGGGTTATTGTATCTTAGATCAGTTGAGGCTGAGCTCCTGATTTCAGGTCAGGCTAGGTTGCTGTAACCCTGGTAAGGATGGGTATATACCTCGTGCAGTCTTCGGAGGTCTACAGGCCCACAGCCCGGGCTACGCTCATGCTTTTGCCTTGGGTCGTTGGTCGATCAAGCTGTTGGAAGCCGCAGCAGCCCTCAGGCCTACATAGCCTCCCACAGCCTGGCTAGTCTGGTACACTTTGTAGGTACTTGTCCAGTGAACTTCTCTACCGCACATCCCAGGCTGCTCCTGATGGCAGATGGCAACATGTTGAAGAGTCTTGGTTCCGGATGTTTAAGGTGTTCTCTCTTATTGTGCATATCACACCTTTGGATCTCAGAGACAGGATTTCACAAAGTCCTCCATGCCTGTCGTGCCAGTAGGATGTTATTTCAGAATGTACAAATTGGGAAAGTGACTTTTTACGACTTTCCAGGTATAGATGATGATATACCTCTCCTGTCTGCGCTCTAGGGAGTATAGTTCCGCTTTCATACGTTCTCAGTTCTATAGGTACTTCACCACTTTAATATGGTTTGTGAGATCTCTCAGCATTTTCTGATTCTACGTTTTCGCCCGCCGTGTAGAGTGAGGGTAGGAGTGAACAACATTCAGTCTGTGAAAATGACCAGTGCTTTCAATAATATCACCATTGATGTTTCTTTTCTTGCCGTGAAGGTCAGCAGGATCCAGCCTTCCATCCTTTTGCATGAGGCAGCCGTTGTTATGTCGTGTTCGCTGAAGGTTAGGTCGTAAGGCATCGTTATTCCAAGGTCTTATTGTATCCCAGGTCAGGCTGGGTTATGGTTTGTTTGCTTTCTAACTATAAACGTTTGTATTAATTGTACTACTCTGGATGATTATGCGAACAGAAACCGAGAATATAAGAAAATTCATTCTTTTTGGTATTTCTTTTATTATCATTATTATTATTATTATTATTATTATTATTATTATTATTATTATTGATATTGTTATTATTATTATCATCATTTTTATTATTGTCATTGTTATTATTATCATTATTGTTATTTATTATTATTATTTAGCCAAAGGACTCCTTTTATAAGGCTCCTGGCGCTGCGAGACTGCACTCCAAGCAGGTGCAGGAAAGTGATGGACGTCAGTGGAGTAAGAAAGTCCTCGACGAGACTCCTTTCCATCCACTGACGATGATACCGTCTCGCCAAAGACGACTTGGCGTTTGCGGTGTCGCCACATGAACGTGAAGTCCGGTACCACCTGTTTGATATATATATATATATATATATATATATATATATATATATATATATATATATATATATATATATGTTTTGGTCGAGGTGGTGTGCAAAGTGAGAGGGATAGGGTAAATGATTTGGTAAACAGAGAAGAGGTAGTAAAAGCTTTGCGGAAGATGAAAGCCGGCAAGGCAGCAGGTTTGGATGGTATTGCAGTGGAATTTATTAAAAAAGGGGGTGACTGTATTATTGAATGGTTGGTAAGGTTATTTGATGTATGTATGACTCATGGTGAGGTGCCTGAGGATTGGCGGAATGCGTGCATAGTGCCATCGTACAAAGGCAAAGGGGATAAGAGTGAGTGCTCAAATTACAGAGGTATAAGTTTGTTGAGTATTCCTGGTAAATTATATGGGAGGGTATTGATTGAGAGGGTGAAGGCATGTACAGAGCATCAGATTGGGGAAGAGCAGTGTGGTTTCAGAAGTGGTAGAGGATGTGTGGATCAGGTGTTTGCTTTGAAGAATGTATGTGAGAAATACTTAGAAAAGCAAATGGATTTGTATGTAGCATTTATGGATCTGGAGAAGGCATATGATAGAGTTGATAGAGATGCTCTGTGGAAGGTATTAAGAATATATGGTGTGGGAGACAAGTTGTTAGAAGCAGTGAAAAGTTTTTATCGAGGATGTAAGGCATGTGTACGTGTAGGAAGAGAGGAAAGTGATTGGTTCTCAGTGAATGTAGGTTTGCGGCAGGGGTGTGTGATGTCTCCATGGTTGTTTAATTTGTCTATGGATGGGGTTGTTAGGGAGGTGAATGCAAGAGTTTTGGAAAGAGGGGCAAGTATGAAGTCTGTTGGGGATGAGAGAGCTTGGGAAGTGAGTCAGTTGTTGTTCGCTGATGATACAGCGCTGGTGGCTGATTCATGTGAGAAACTGCAGAAGCTGGTGACTGAGTTTGGTAAAGTGTGTGGAAGAAGAAAGTTAAGAGTAAATGTGAATAAGAGCAAGGTTATTAGGTACAGTAGGGTTGAGGGTCAAGTCAATTGGGAGGTGAGTTTGAATGGAGAAAAACTGGAGGAAGTGAAGTGTTTTAGATATCTGGGAGTGGATCTGGCAGCGGATGGAACCATGGAAGCGGAAGTGGATCATAGGGTGGGGGAGGGGGCGAAAATCCTGGGGGCCTTGAAGAATGTGTGGAAGTCGAGAACATTATCTCGGAAAGCAAAAATGGGTATGTTTGAAGGAATAGTGGTTCCAACAATGTTGTATGGTTGCGAGGCGTGGGCTATGGATAGAGTTGTGCGCAGGAGGATGGATGTGCTGGAAATGAGATGTTTGAGGACAATGTGTGGTGTGAGGTGGTTTGATCGAGTGAGTAACGTAAGGGTAAGAGAGATGTGTGGAAATAAAAAGAGCGTGGTTGAGAGAGCAGAAGAGGGTGTTTTGAAATGGTTTGGGCACATGGAGAGATGAGTGAGGAAAGATTGACCAAGAGGATATATGTGTCGGAGGTGGAGGGAACGAGAAGAGGGAGACCAAATTGGAGGTGGAAAGATGGAGTGAAAAAGATTTTGTGTGATCGGGGCCTGAACATGCAGGAGGGTGAAAGGAGGGCAAGGAATAGAGTGAATTGGAGCGATGTGGTATACCGGGGTTGACGTGCTGTCAGTGGATTGAATCAAGGCATGTGAAGCGTCTGGGGTAAACCATGGAAAGCTGTGTAGGTATGTATATTTGCGTGTGTGGACGTATGCATATACATGTGTATGGGGGGGGGGGTTGGGCCATTTCTTTCGTCTGTTTCCTTGCGCTACCTCGCAAACGCGGGAGACAGCGACAAAGCATAAAAAAAAAAAAAAATATATATATATATATATATATATATATATATATATATATATATATATATATATATATATATATATATATATATGTAAACAAGCGAGGAGAAGATTTAGCTGTGCACTCTATTTAAAGCCGTGCTGGCGTCGCCAAAGAAGGATGAGTCTTTTGAAACATTAAGCTTAAAGCTGCACCAACACAGGAAATGAAAGGAAAGACATTTGATGATAAGATCCTCCTGAAGAAGACATAGTCTGGAGGAAAATAGTTTCGCGATATACTTTTCTCTAAGACGTTTCAGGTGGAAGGAAAGTATATTACTCAGTAGTTTGCCTTCAGGGAGAGAAAGTCTCATGTATACTTTTTTGTGTGTAAAAGTTTAACATGGTCAAGGTGTCTGGTCCTGTAGTTAGCTTAAGTGTGTGTAGTGTGTAAGTGTGCCTTTGGGCATGTACTCGGCTCAAGTGTGTTGTGGTAGTGGTTAAACCTCTGGTAGCCATGATATACCAGTCAGGAGCAACAGATGAGAAAGGACTGGATGATAAGCGAGAAAAGGTATTTTTATTTTGAGTTGATAAGATAAATACTCGAACTAAGACCATATTTACTTCAGCTTGTTATCTTCACGTAATGACCAGGCAGCTTCTTCCACATTCGATTCCCCGCTAAAGATATCTGATCCTACCTCAGATAACAAGATTGTCCGTTATGTTTTCTGATATCCTTTTATATCCGGTCACATGAAGTGGCTGTGTTCGAGCAGTGTTTGGTGCCAGGGGCCTTTTTTTTTTTTTCTAACCTTCCCTCTGAATGGTTTCTTACATTCTTCCTTACATGGTTTGTGGACCAGAACCCTCCCCACTTAGTCCTAGGGAAACCTAACTTGGGGCTGGGGAAACCTAACTTAGTCCTAAGGTAACCTGAATTGGTCCTGGCGAAATCTGACTTGGTTCTAGGGAAACCTAACTTGGTTCTAAGGAAACCTGATTTAGTTCTTGGGAAATTTAACTTGGTCTTGGGGAAACCTAATGGGTCCTGTAGAAACCTAACTGGGACCTGGGGAAAGCTAACTTACTCCTGGGAAAACCTAACTTGGTAGGGAAATCCTAACTTGATCCCGGTCAACCTGACTTATTCCTGGTAAACATGACTTAGTCCTGGGGAAATCTGAATTGGTCTTGGGGAAACCTAACATGATCCCAGGGAACCTAACTTCGTCTTAAGAAAACCTCTCTTACTCCTAGGGAACTTAACCTTGTCCTGAGTAAATCTAACTTGGTCCTGGGTAAACCTGATTATGTTTGGTGGTCGATAACTTTAGGAATAGATGACTGGGACCTTGTCTTATTTATTTATTTATATCTTTTATTTATTTATGTATTTATTTATTTATGTATTTTTTCATTCATTCATGATTGATTTATTTACTCATCTATGGACTCCCGTGGTGTATTGGTTAGCGTTCCTGACCGTGACACATTCACGGGCCGCCTAGGGTCGAGCGCATAGGTTCGAATCCTGGTTGCGGCAGTAAATCCACAGTCAACCAAGCTGTTCATCCACCCCTAGGGGTTGGTCGATTAAATGGGTACCTGGCTCAGGCATTAACCTGTGTTGTCGCTTCTTTGATCAGTCAGGCTGTGTAGGTGGGTATCCTGCAGGCATGTGTGTGTACTTCATCCTGACTGTTGAGGTACAATGTGTACATATTTTACCGGTGAAGTTTTGAAGTCGTCTGCTGGACGGGCCTTCATGTATCTCATACTTGTTACTGAGCGGGCCATGAAGTTTCTCATACTTGCTACTGGGCGGTGAATCATGTTTCTCGCACATGTATTATACTGGGCGGTCCATGAAGTTCCTCAAACTTACCAATGGGATGTCCATCATGTTTCTCCTACTTGTGACTAGGATGTGCCTCATGTTTCTCATACTCACTTCTCTGCGGTCCATAAAGTCGCTCATACTTGCTACTAGCAGGTCCATGTATCTCTCATACTTGCTAGTAGGAGACGCATAATGTTTCTCACAGTTGCATACACTAAGTTGCCCTGACGCTACCTAAGTTATTACTTTTATCATTTCTTATGATATGAAAGTCATGATAATGATAAACGTATGATGAGTATAATACTTTTAATGATAATTACAACAGAATGGCATTGAAATGATGATAATTTGAATTATCATTTCAATCTATGTTCCTTAGGGCATTACGTATTTGCTTTCCAGATTTTATTAATGATGAGTTTGAGAAGATATATTCTATTGGATCTAAGTTAAAGTACCCTAAATCTTTCACTGATAAATCCCTTAAGTTAGCAAAGAAATCATTTTATAGAGTTGAGCCCAAACCTCCCATTGACACCAAGAATCTTTTAGTTCTCCCTTTAAATGATAATTTTACTTTACTTCCCATGTTGCTTAAATCCTTTAATGTAAATGTTGCCTTCAGCAACAATAATGCTATAAAGAATATCTTAATCAGGAACTCACGAGAAAATTCTCCTGGATGCATCTATAAAGTGCCGTGTAGAAATTGATAGGTTTTGTGCTGGGCAGACTGGTAAGGACCTTTCTGTTAGACTTAAGCAGCATAGATATAAGAACAGGACAAGAATCAAATGCCTTGTTTAGTCAAGTTAAAAACTATGATCATTTTACTGACTGGAGTAATGCCATCTCAATTATCAACTCTAACTCCAGTACCACGAGAAATATCATTGAATCTCCTATAATTAAATACACAAAGAACTATATCCTTAATATTAGTGAAGGTCTGTACAAATTGGATAACTTATTACTCATAAAATTTGTAAACAATTCACCCTGTTCACATAATAAGTTCATAATATGATACGCTCGTTGTCTATCTTGGACAGCCACTTGTTTACCAAATGGCGTCCTAGCTACGCCTCTTCGTTATATATCAACTGACTTATATTTAATCCTTGTATCTTCTCTAGTGATGTTATTATTTCACGAAAGTGCACTTGGGAACTTATCGTGTTTCATTTTCCCCGTGGACTCATAGGAATATATGTTTGTATTATTATTATTATACTTTGTCGCTGTCTCCCGCCTTAGCGTGGTAGCGCTAGGAAACAGACGAAAGAACGGCCCAACCCACACACATACACATGTATATACTTAAACGCCCACACGTGCACATATACATACCCATACATTTCAACGTATGTATATGTATACATACACAGACATATACATATATACACATGTACATATTCGTACATGCTGCCTTCATCCATTCCCGCCACCTCCCCGCCACACATGAAATGGCACCCCCCCCCCCCCCCTTACAGTGCCATTTCATCACAGCGCGAGGTAACGCTAGGCAATGCTAGGAAAAGACAACAAAAGCCACATTCGTTCACACTGAGTCTCTAGCTATCAAGTGTAATGCACCGAAACCACAGCTCCCTTTCCACATCCAGGTCCCACAAAACTTTCCATGGTTTACCCCAGACGCTTCACATGCCCTGGTTCAATCCGTTAACAGCACAGCGACCCCGGTATACCACATCATTCCAATTCACTCTATTCCTTGCACGCCTCTATGTTCAGGCCCCGATCGCTCAAAATCTTTTTCAATCCATCCTTCCACCTCCAATTTGGTCTACCACTTCTCGTTCCCTCCAACTCTGACACATATGTCCTCTTTGTCAATCTTTCCTCACTCATTCTCTCCATGTGACCAAACCATTTCAGTACGCACTCTTCTGCTCTCTCAACCACATTTTTGATTACCAGACATCTCTCTTACATTTTCATTGCTTACTCGATCAAGCCACCTCACACCGCATATTGTCCTCAAACATCTCATTTCCAACACATCCACTCTCCTCCGCACAACCCTACCTATAGCCCATGCCTCACAACCATATAATATTGTTAGAACCACTATTCCTTCAAACACTCATTTTTGCTCTCCGATATAACGTTCTTGCCTTCCACACATTCTTGAACGCTCCCAGAACCTTCGCCCCCTCCCCTACCCTGTGACTCACTTCCGCTTCCATGGTTCCATCCGCTGCCAAATCCACTCCAAGATATCTAAAACACTTCTCTTCCTCCAGTTTTTCTCATTTCAAACTTACCTCCCACTTTACTTGTCCCTCACCCCTACTGAACCTAATAACCTTGCTCTTATTCACATATACATACCCACTTTACTAAACTCAGTCACCTACTTCTGCAGTTTCTCACTTGAATCAGCCACCAGCGCTGTATCATCAGCGAACAACAACTGACCCTTTTCCCAGGCTCTCTCATCCACAACATATGTATATATATATATATATATATATATATATATATATATATATATATTATTTTTTATTATACTTTGTCGCAGTCTCCCGCGTTTGCGAGGTAGCGCAAGGAAACAGACGAAAGAAATGGCCCAACCCCCCCCCCATACACATGTATATACATACGTCCACACACGCAAATATACATACCTACACAGCTTTCCATGGTTTACCCCAGACGCTTCACATGCCTTGATTCAATCCACTGACAGCACGTCAACCCTGGTATACCACATCGCTCCAATTCACTCTATTCCTTGCCCTCCTTTCACCCTCCTGCATGTTCAGGCCCCGATCACACAAAATCTTTTTCACTCCATCTTTCCACCTCCAATTTGGTCTCTCTCTTCTCCTCGTTCCCTCCACCTCCGACACATATATCCTCTTGGTCAATCTTTCCTCACTCATTCTCTCCATGTGCCCAAACCACTTCAAAACACCTTCTTCTGCTCTCTCAACCACGCTCTTTTTATTTCCACACATCTCTCTTACCCTTACGTTACTCACTCGATCAAACCACCTCACACCACACATTGTCCTCAAACATCTCATTTCCAGCACATCCATCCTCCTGCGCACAACTCTATCCATAGCCCACGCCTCGCAACCATACAACATTGTTGGAACCACTATTCCTTCTAACATACCCATTTTTGCTTTCCGAGATAATGTTCTCGACTTCCACACATTCTTCAAGGCCCCCAGAATTGTCGCCCCCTCCCCCACCCTATGATCCACTTCCGCTTCCATGGTTCCATCCGCTGCCAGATCCACTCCCAGATATCTAAAACACTTCACTTCCTCCAGTTTTTCTCCATTCAAACTCACCTCCCAATTGACTTGACCCTCAACCCTACTGTACCTAATAACCTTGCTCTTATTCACATTTACTCTTAACTTTCTTCTTCCACACACTTTACCAAACTCAGTCACCAGCTTCTGCAGTTTCTCACATGAATCAGCCATATATATATATATATTTCTTTCTTTTCTTTAAAACTATTTGCCATTTCCCGCATTAGCAAGGTAGCGTTAAGAACAGAGGACTGGGCCTCTGAGGGAATATCCTCACCTGGCCCCCTTCTCTGTTCCCTGTTATGGAAAATTAAAAAAATAAACAAGAGGGGAGGATTTCCAGCCCCCCGCTCCCTCCCCTTTTAGTCGCCTTCTACGACACGCAGGGAATACGTGGGAAGTATTCTTTCTCCCCTATCCCCAGGGATAACATCAAAGCTAACTAGTTTGAAATCAAAATTAACATTGATATTGTTTAGCTTGCTGACTAAATCTATATTGTTCATGATATTAGAATTTGATACCTTACCCACTAAAGGGCTTAATAAAGAAACTAACCATTTTGACAATTTATATGTGATGGAGCCAACAAATGAAAATTTACAAATATTTCTCCCCTTACTTAAAAATTTAGTACCTTCCATCAAATTTACTGTAGAAAATGAAAATAATGGTATGTTACCATTTTTAGATTGCATGATCCGTAGACAATGAAACAAATTTAAGTTTAGCATATACAGAAAACCCACCAATGTATTTTATATATCCATTATCACTCATCTCAATATGATAGAGTTAAATTATCATCATTTCAATCTATGTCCTTAGGGCATTACGTATTTGCAGTCCAGAGTTTATTGATGATGAGTTTGAGAAGATATATTCTATTGGATCTAAGTTAAAGTACCCTAGATCTTTCATTGATAAATCCCTTAAGTTAGCAAAGAAATCATTTTATAGAGTTGAGCCCAAACCTCCCATTGACACCAAGAATCTTTTAGTTCTCCCTTTTAATAATAATTTCACTTTGCTTCCCATGTTGCTTAAATCCTTTAATGTAAATGTTGCCTTTAGCAACAATAATACTATAAAGAATATCTTAATCAGGAATTCACCAGAAAATTCTCTTGGATGCATCTATAAAGTACCTTGCGGAAACTTTGATAAATTTTATGTTGGTCAGACTGGTAAGGATCTTTCTGTTAGACTTAAGCAACATAAATATAGTATAAGAACGGGACAAGAATCAAATGCCTTGTTTAATCACGTTCAAAACTATGATCATTGTATTGACTGGAGTAACGCCATCTCAGTTATTAACTCTAACTCTATTACCAAGAGAAATATCATTGAATCTTCTCTTATCAAATACACAAAGAATTATAATCTTAATATTAGTGATGGTCTACACAAATTAGATAACATTATTGTTGATAAAATTTGTAAAATGATAAGTTTATGAACGCTCGTTGTATGTTTTGGACAATCACATGTTTACCAAATGGCGTCCTAGCTTCGTCTCTTCGATGTATATCAACTAACTGATATATTTCTCTCTTGTGTCTCCCCTGATGATGTGATTATTACACGAAAGTGCACTTGGGAACTTTTCGTGTTTCATTTTCCCCTTGGACTCATAGGAATATCTTGATCACGCGCAAAATTGTGATCCTTTCCAATATATATATATATATATATATATATATATATATATATATATATATATATATATATATATATATATATATATATATATATATATAAATAATATATGCATATATATATATATATATATATATATATTTTTTTTTTTTTTTTTTTTTTTTCATACTTTGTCGCTGTCTCCCGCGTTTGCGAGGTAGCGGAAGGAAAACAGACGAAAGAAATGGCCCAACCCCCCCCATACACATGTACATACACACGTCCACACACACAAATATACATACCTACACAGCTTTCCATGGTTTACCCCGGACGCTTCACATGCCTTGATTCAATCCACTGACAGCACGTCAACCCCGGTATACCACATCGCTCCAATTCACTCTATTCCTTGCCCTCCTTTCACCCTCCTGCATGTTCAGGCCCCGATCACACAAAATCTTTTTCACTCCATCTTTCCACCTCCAATTTGGTCTCCCTCTTCTCCTCGTTCCCTCCACCTCCGACACATATATCCTCTTGGTCAATCTCTCCTCACTCATTCTCTCCATGTGCCCAAACCATTTAAAACACCCTCTTCTGCTCTCTCAACCACGCTCTTTTTATTTCCACACATCTCTCTCACCCTTACGTTACTTACTCGATCAAACCACCTCACACCACACATTGTCCTCAAACATCTCATTTCCAGCACATCCACCTCCGCACACAACTCTATCCATAGCCCACGCCTCGCAACCATAAAAAAATTGTTGGAACCACTATTCCTTCAAACATACCCATTTTTGCTTTCCGAGATAATATTCTCGACTTCCCACACATCTTCAGGCTCCCAGGATTTTTGCCCCCTCCCCCACCTTATGATCCACTTCCGCTTCCACGGTTCCATCCGCTGCCAGATCCACTCCAGATATCTAAAACACTTTACTTCCTCCAGTTTTTCTCCATTCAGACTTACGTCCCAGTTGACTTGACCCTCAACCTTACTGTACCTAATAACCTCCTCTTATTCATATTTACTCTTAACTTCTTCTTTCACACACTTTACCAAACTCAGTCACCCGCTTCTGCAGTTTTTCACATGAATCAGCCCCCAAACGCTGTATCATCAGCGAACAACCCAAATGACCCCACTTCCCAAGCTCTCTCATCCCCAACAGACTTCATACTTCCCCTCTTCCAAAAAATCTTTGCATTCACCTCCCCAACACCCCATCAAAACAAATTAAACAAACCTGAGAAAAACCACACACCCCCGCCGCAAACCTACATTCACTGAGAAACCCAAAACTTTCCTCCTTCCTACACGTACACATGCCTTACAACCTCATAAAAACTTTTCACTGCTCTAACAAAATTTCCTCCAACACCATATATTCTTAATACTTCCAAAAGAGCATCTCTATCCACTCTACATATGCCTTCTCCGGATCCAAAAAATTTCTACATACAAAAACCATTTGCTTTTCTAAGTATTTCTCACATACATTCTTCAAAGCAAACACCTGATCCACACATCCTCATCACTATATATATTTTTTTTTTTTTTTTTTTTTGCTTTGTTTTTTTCCTGTCTCCCCCGCGTCTGCGAGGTAGCGCAAGGGAAAAAGACAAAAAAAAGGCCCAACCCACCCCCATACACATCATAACATACTCCACACAAAAGCAAATATACATACCTACACAGCTTTCCATGGTTCACCCCAAAGCTTCACATGCCCTGATTCAATCCACTGACAGCACGTCAACCCGGTAAAAACCACACGCTCCAATTCACTCATTCCTTGCCCTCCTTTCACCCTCCTGCATGTTCAGAGCCCCGACACACAAAATTTTTTCACTATACTCCTTCTTTCCACCTCCAATTTGGTCACACCTCTTGTTTTTTTTTTTTTTTTTCTTCCTCTCCTCGTTCCCTCCACCTCCACACATATATCCCTTGTCAATCTTCCGTTCACCTCATTCCTCCATGTGCCCAACCATTTCAAATACACCTCTTCTGCTCTCCTCAACCACGCTCTTTTTATTTCCATCACATCTCTCTTACCCTTGACGTTACGTACTCGATCAAACCACACTGCACACCACAACATTGATTGTACTCATAGCATACACATTTCCAGCACTCCATCCTCCGCGCACAACTTTTTCTATCCATACCCACGCATCGCAACCAACAACATTGTGGAACCAACATTCTTCAAACATACCTATTTTTTGCTTTCCGAGACAATGTTCTCGACTTCCACACATGCTTCAAGGCTCCCCAAAATTTCGCCGCCCCATCCCCCCCCCCTGTGATCCACTTCCGCTTCCAGGTTCCATCCGCGCCCAGATCCACTGCCATTTATCTAAAACCCTTCAACTTCCTCCAGTTTTTTTCTCATTCAAACTCACCTCCCATTGACTTGACCCTCGACCCTGAATGTCTCCCACCCCTGAATAAACCTTGCTCTTATTCACATATACCATACCCACTTTACTAACTCAGTCACCTACTTCTGCAGTTTACTCACTTGAATCACCACCAGCGCTGTATCATCAGCGAACAACAACTGACAACCATATCCCAGGCTCTCTCATCCACAAATCATAGTATATAAATTATATAATAAATAATTATATATATATATAATATATATTATATCATTATTATACTTGTCGCTGTCATCCCGCGTTTGTTGCGAGGTAGCGCAAGAAACAGACGAAAGAAATGGCCCAACCCCCCCCCCCATACACATGTAATATACATACGTTCCACACACCAAATATACATACCTACACAGCTTTCCTGTTTACCCAAGACGCTTCACATGCCTTGTATTCAATTCCACTGACAAAAGCACTTCAACCCTGGTATAAACACATCGCTCCAATCACTCTATCCTTGCCCCTCCTTTCACACCCTCCTGCTTGTTCAGAGCCCCGATCACAACAAATCTTTTCCACTCCATCTCTCCACTCAAATTGGTCTCTCTCTTCTCCTCGTTCCTCACCTCCGACACATATAACCCTCTTGTCCAGATCTTTCCTCACTCAATATCTCACCATGTGCCCAAACCACTTCAAAACACCTCTATTCTAGCTCTCTCAAACCACTCTCTTTTTATTTCCCCACCATCTCTACTAACTCCTTACGTACTCACTCGATCAAATACCACCTCATCACCACACAATTGTCCTCAAACATCTCATTTCCAGCACATCCTTTCCTCCTGCGCACAACTCTATCCATAGCCCACGCCTCGAGCAAACCATACAACATTGTTTTGGAACCACTATTCCTTCTAACATACCCATTATTGCTTTCCGAGATAATGTTTCGACTCCACACAGTCTTCAAGCCCCCAACTTTTCGCCCCCTCCCCCACCCTATGATACCAATCCGCTTCCATGGTTCCACCGCTGCCCAGATCCCTCCCAGATATCTAAAACACTTCACTTCCCCAGTTTTTCTCCATTCAAACTCACCTCCCAAATGACTTACCCTTCAACCCTACTGTAACAAAATAACCTTACACTTAATCCATTTACTCTTAACTTTCTTCTTCCACACACTTTACCAAACTCAGTCACCAGCTCTGCATTTTCTCACATGAATCAGCCATATATATATATATATATTTAATTTTTTTTTTCTTCAAACTATTCGCCATTTCCCCATTACAATGTAGCGTTAAGAACAAGGACTGGGCCTCTGAGGGAATATCCTCACATGGCCCCCTTCTCTGTTCCCTCTTATGGAAAAATAAAAAAATAAACAAGAGGGGAGGATTTCCAGCCCCCGCTCCCTCCCCCTTTTAGTCGCCATCTACGACACGCAGGGATACGTGGGAAGTATTCTTCTCCCCTATCCCCATGATTACATCAAAGCTAACTAGTTAAATCAAAAATAACATTGATAATGTTTTAGCTGTTGACTAAATCTATATTGTTCATGATATTAGAATTTTTATACCTTCCCCACTAAAGGGCTTAATAAAGAAACTAACCATTTGACAATTATATTATGGATCTACACAAAAAAAATTTACAAATATTTCTCCCCTTACTTAAAAATTTAGTACCTTCCATCAAATTTACTGTAGAAAATGAAAATAAATGTATGTTACCATTTTTAGATAGCATGATCCGTAACAATGAAACAAATTTAAGTTAAGTCATATACATAAAACCCACCAATGTATTTTATATATCCATAGCACTCATCACAATATGAAAGAGTTAAAATTATCATCAATTCAAATCTATGTCCTTAGGGCAATTTACGTAATTACAGTCCAGAGTTTATTTGAGATGAGTTTTGAGAAGAATAAATTCTAATTGGATCTAAGTTAAAGTACCCTAGACTTTCATTGAAAAATCCCTAAGTTAGCAAAGAAATCATTTTTTAGAGTTCCAAACCTCCCCATTGACATCCACCAAGAATCTTTAGTTCTCCCCATTTAATAATAATTTCACTTTGCTTCCCCGTTTGCTTAAATCCTTTTAAAAGTAAATGTTGCCTTGAGCAACAATAATACTACTAAAGAATATCTTAATCAGGAATTCACCACCAAGAAAATTCTCTTGGATGCATCTATAAATTACCCTTGCGGAAACTTTGAAAATTTTATGTTGGTCAGACTGGTAAGATCTTTCTGTTAGACTAAGCAACATTAATAATAGTATAAGAAACGGGACAAGAAGCAAATGCCTTTTGTTTAATCACGTCAAAAAACTATGATCATTGTATTGACTTGGAGTAACGCCAACTCATTAATAACTCTAACTCAATACCATAGAAATATCATTGAATCTTCTCTTATCAAATACACACAGAATTATAATCTTAATATTAGTGAGGTCACACAATTAGATAACATTATTGTTGATAAAATTGGTTAAAAGATAAGTTTTAATGACGCTCGTAGTATGTTTTTGGACAATCACAAAATGTTTACCAAATGGCGTCCTACTTCGTCTCTTCATGTATAATCAACTGACTGATAATTTCTCTCTTGGTCTCCCCTGATGATGTGAATATACTACGAAAGTGCACTTGGAACTTTTCGTGTTTCATTTTCCCCTTGGGCTCATAGAATACTTGATCACTGCGCATAAATTGTGATCCTTTCCAATATATAAATATATATATATTAAAAATATATATAAAAGATATATAATATAATATATCGTATATATATAAATAATATATATATAAATGAATATATGCATATATAATATATATATCTAGATATATATATATATATTATATATAAATATATAAATATTACTATATATATAATTATTTATTTTTTTTTTTTTTGTTGCTTTGTCGCTGTCCTCCTGCGTTTGCAAGGTACCGCAAGGAAACAGACGAAAAATGGCCCAACCCATCCCCCATACACACTAAATACATATACGTCCACACACTCAAATATACATACCTAAACCGCTTTCCATAGTTTTTACCCCAGAACGCTTCACATGCCCTGATTCAAACCACTGACAGCACGTCAACCCCGGTATAAAACCACATCCATCCAATTCTCTCTTTTTCCTTTGCCTTCCTTTCACCCTCGCGCATGTTCCAGCACCGATCACACAAAATCGTTTTCACATCCTTCTTTCCACCTCCAATTTGGTCTCATCGTCCCACATCTCCTCGTTCCCTCCACCTCCGACACAATTATCCTCTTGGTCAATCTTTCCTCACTCAGCTCATCCATTGCCCAAAACCATTTTCAAACACACCCTCTTCTGCTCCTCTCAACCACGCTCTTTTTATTTCCACACATCTCTACTTACTCCTTACGTTACTTATACTCGAATCAAACCACCTCACACCAACAAATTGTCCTCAAACATCTCATTTCCAGCACATCCACCCTCCTGCCACACAACTTCTATCCATATCCCACCCACGCAACCATAAAAAAATTGTTGAACCACTATCCTTCAAACATACCCATTTTTGCTTTCCCGGAGATAATATTCTCGACTTCCACACATTCTTCAAGGCTCCCAGAGATTTTTTTTTGCCCCATCCTCCACCTGATGATCCACATCCGCTTCCACGTTCAACCGCTGCCAATCCACTCCATATATCTAAAACACTTTACTTCCTCCATTTTTCTCCATTCAGACTTACGTCCCAGTTGACTTGACCCTCAACCTAAACTGTAACCTAATAAACTTCCTCTTTATTCAATTTACTCTAACTTTCTCTTTCACTCCACATTACCAAACTCATCCAACCAGCTTCTGCAGTTTTCACATAATCAGCCACAGCGCTTGTATCATTCACGAACAACAACTGACTCACTTCCCAAGCTCTCTCATCCCCAACAGACTTCATACTTGCCCCTCTTTTCCAAAACTCTTGCATCACCTCCTAACAACCCATCATAATACAAATAAACAACCATGAGACACCACACACCCTCCGCAAACCTACATTCACATGATAACCAAATCACTTTCCTCTCTTCCTACACGTACATACATGCCTACAACCTCGATAAAAACATTCACTTGCTCTAACAACTTACCTTCCAACACCATAATATTCATAATACCTTCCACAGAGCAATCTCTATCAACTCTATCATTATGCCTTCCTCCAGATCCGATAAGAATGCTACATACAAATCCTTTTGCTTTTCTAAGTAATTCTCACAAAATACCTACTTCAAAGCAAACACCCTGATTCCACACATCCTCTATCACATATTATATATATATTTTTTTTTTTTTTTTTGCTTTGTCGCTGTCCACACCGCGTCTCGAGGTAGCGCAAGTAAACAGACGAAAGAAATGGCCCAAACCCCCCCCATACACAATGCAATACATACGTCCCACACACGCAAATATACATACTACACAGCTTTCCATGGTTTACCCCAGATCGCTTCACATGCCTTGATTCAATCCACTGACAGCACACGTAAACCTGGTATAACCACATCGCTCCAATTCACTCTATTCCTTTGCCTCCTTTCACCCTCTGCATGTTCATAGAGCCCGATCACAACAAAAATCTTATTCACTCCATCCTTTTCCACCTCCTATTTGGTCCTCCTCTCTCTCCTCGTTCCCTCCCTCCTCCGACACATATATCCTCTTGGTCAATCTTTTTCCTCACCTCATTCTCTCCATGTGCCCAAACCACTTCAAAACACCTTCTCTGCTCTCTCAACCCACCTCTTTTTAATTTCCACACATCTCTCTTACCCTTACGTTACTCACTCATCAAACCACCTCACACCTACACATTGTCCTCAAACATTCTCATTCCAGCACATCCATCCTCCTGCGCACAACTCAACCATAGCACCACGCCTCGCAACCATACAACATTGTTGAACCACTATCCTTCTAACAACCCATTTTTTGCTTTCCGAGATAATGTTCTTCAGACTTCCACACATTCTCAAGGACCCCAGAATTTTCGCCCCCTCAACCCCACCCTAGTGATCCACTTCCTTCGCTTCCATGGTTCCATCCGCTGGCCAGATCCACTCCCAGATATCTAAAACACTCACTTCCTCCATTTTTTCTCCATTCAAACTCACCTCCGAATTGACATTGACCTCAACCCTACGTACCTAATAACCTTACTCTTATTCACATTACTCTTAACTTTCTTCTTCCACACACTTTACCAAACTCAGTCACCAGCTTCTGCAGTTTCTCACATGAATCAGCCATATATATATATATATATATTTTTTTTTTTTCTTTCAAACTATTCGCCATTTCCCGCATTAGCAAGGTAGCGTTAAGAACAGAGGACTGGGCCTCTGAGGGAATATCCTCACCTGGCCCCCTTCTCTGTTCCCTCTTATGGAAAATTAAAAAAATAAACAAGAGGGGAGGATTTCCAGCCCCCCGCTCCCTCCCCTTTTAGTCGCCTTCTACGACACGCAGGGAATACGTGGGAAGTATTCTTTCTCCCCTATCCCCAGGGATAACATCAAAGCTAACTAGTTTGAAATCAAAATTAACATTGATATTGTTTAGCTTGTTGACTAAATCTATATTGTTCATGATATTAGAATTTGATACCTTACCCACTAAAGGGCTTAATAAAGAAACTAACCATTTTGACAATTTATATGTGATGGAGCTAACAAATGAAAATTTACAAATATTTCTCCCCTTACTTAAAAATTTAGTACCTTCCATCAAATTTACTGTAGAAAATGAAAATAATGGTATGTTACCATTTTTAGATTGCATGATCCGTAGACAATGAAACAAATTTAAGTTTAGCATATACAGAAAACCCACCAATGTATTTTATATATCCATTATCACTCATCTCAATATGATAGAGTTAAATTATCATCATTTCAATCTATGTCCTTAGGGCATTACGTATTTACAGTCCAGAGTTTATTGATGATGAGTTTGAGAAGATATATTCTATTGGATCTAAGTTAAAGTACCCTAGATCTTTCATTGATAAATCCCTTAAGTTAGCAAAGAAATCATTTTATAGAGTTGAGCCCAAACCTCCCATTGACACCAAGAATCTTTTAGTTCTCCCTTTTAATAATAATTTCACTTTGCTTCCCATGTTGCTTAAATCCTTTAATGTAAATGTTGCCTTGAGCAACAATAATACTATAAAGAATATCTTAATCAGGAATTCACCAGAAAATTCTCTTGGATGCATCTATAAAGTACCTTGCGGAAACTTTGATAAATTTTATGTTGGTCAGACTGGTAAGGATCTTTCTGTTAGACTTAAGCAACATAAATATAGTATAAGAACGGGACAAGAATCAAATGCCTTGTTTAATCACGTTCAAAACTATGATCATTGTATTGACTGGAGTAACGCCATCTCAGTTATTAACTCTAACTCTATTACCAAGAGAAATATCATTGAATCTTCTCTTATCAAATACACACAGAATTATAATCTTAATATTAGTGATGGTCTACACAAATTAGATAACATTATTGTTGATAAAATTTGTAAAATGATAAGTTTATGAACGCTCGTTGTATGTTTTGGACAATCACATGTTTACCAAATGGCGTCCTAGCTTCGTCTCTTCCATGTATATCAACTGACTGATATATTTCTCTCTTGTGTCTCCCCTGATGATGTGATTATTACACGAAAGTGCACTTGGGAACTTTTCGTGTTTCATTTTCCCCTTGGACTCATAGGAATATCTTGATCACGCGCAAAATTGTGATCCTTTCCAATATATATATATATATATATATATATATATATATATATATATATATATATATATATATATATATATATATATATATAAATAATATATGCATATATATATATATATATATATATATATATATATATATATATATATATATATATATATATATATATATATATTTATTTATTTTTTTTTTTTGTTGCTTTGTCGCTGTCTCCTGCGTTTGCAAGGTAGCGCAAGGAAACAGACGAAAGAAATGGCCCAACCCACCCCCATACACATGTATATACATATACGTCCACACACGCAAATATACATACCTACACAGCTTTCCATAGTTTACCCCAGACGCTTCACATGCCCTGATTCAATCCACTGACAGCACGTCAACCCCGGTATACCACATCAATCCAATTCTCTCTTTTCCTTGCCTTCCTTTCACCCTCCTGCATGTTCAGGCCCCGATCACACAAAATCTTTTTCACTCCTTCTTTCCACCTCCAATTTGGTCTCCCACTTCTCCTCGTTCCCTCCACCTCCGACACATATATCCTCTTGGTCAATCTTTCCTCACTCATTCTCTCCATGTGCCCAAACCATTTCAAAACACCCTCTTCTGCTCTCTCAACCACGCTCTTTTTATTTCCACACATCTCTCTTACCCTTACGTTACTTACTCGATCAAACCACCTCACACCACACATTGTCCTCAAACATCTCATTTCCAGCACATCCACCCTCCTGCACACAACTCTATCCATAGCCCACGCCTCGCAACCATAAAAAATTGTTGGAACCACTATTCCTTCAAACATACCCATTTTTGCTTTCCGAGATAATATTCTCGACTTCCACACATTCTTCAAGGCTCCCAGGATTTTTGCCCCCTCCCCCACCTTATGATCCACTTCCGCTTCCACGGTTCCATCCGCTGCCAGATCCACTCCCAGATATCTAAAACACTTTACTTCCTCCAGTTTTTCTCCATTCAGACTTACGTCCCAGTTGACTTGACCCTCAACCTTACTGTACCTAATAACCTTGCCTCTTATTCATATTTACTCTTAACTTTCTTCTTTCACACACTTTACCAAACTCAGTCACCAGCTTCTGCAGTTTTTCACATGAATCAGCCACCAGCGCTGTATCATCAGCGAACAACAACTGACTCACTTCCCAAGCTCTCTCATCCCCAACAGACTTCATACTTGCCCCTCTTTCCAAAACTCTTGCATTCACCTCCCTAACAACCCCATGCATAAACAAATTAAACAACCATGGAGACACCACACACCCCTGCCGCAAACCTACATTCACTGAGAACCAATCACTTTCCTCTCTTCCTACACGTACACATGCCTTACAACCTCGATAAAAACTTTTCACTGCTTCTAACAACTTACCTCCAACACCATATATTCTTAATACCTTCCACAGAGCATCTCTATCAACTCTATCATATGCCTTCTCCAGGATCCATAAATGCTACATACAAATCCATTTGCTTTTCTAAGTATTTCTCACATACATTCTTCAAAGCAAACACCTGATCCACACATCCTCTATCACTATATATATTTTTTTTTTTTTTTTTTTTTTGCTTTGTCGCTGTCTCCCGCGTCTGCGAGGTAGCGCAAGGAAACAGACGAAAGAAATGGCCCAACCCACCCCCATACACATGCATATACATACGTCCACACACGCAAATATACATACCTACACAGCTTTCCATGGTTCACCCCAGACGCTTCACATGCCCTGATTCAATCCACTGACAGCACGTCAACCCCGGTATACCACATCGCTCCAATTCACTCTATTCCTTGCCCTCCTTTCACCCTCCTGCATGTTCAGGCCCCGATCACACAAAATCTTTTTCACTCCTTCTTTCCACCTCCAATTTGGTCTCCCTCTTCTCCTCGTTCCCTCCACCTCCGACACATATATCCTCTTGGTCAATCTTTCCTCACTCATTCTCTCCATGTGCCCAAACCATTTCAAAACACCCTCTTCTGCTCTCTCAACCACGCTCTTTTTATTTCCACACATCTCTCTTACCCTTACGTTACTTACTCGATCAAACCACCTCACACCACACATTGTACTCAAGCATCTCATTTCCAGCACATCCATCCTCCTGCGCACAACTCTATCCATAGCCCACGCCTCGCAACCATACAACATTGTTGGAACCACTATTCCTTCAAACATACCGATTTTTGCTTTCCGAGACAATGTTCTCGACTTCCACACATTCTTCAAGGCTCCCAGAATTTTCGCCCCCTCCCCCCCCCTGTGATCCACTTCCGCTTCCATGGTTCCATCCGCTGCCAGATCCACTGCCAGTTATCTAAAACACTTCACTTCCTCCAGTTTTTCTCCATTCAAACTCACCTCCCAATTGACTTGACCCTCAACCCTACTGTCCCTAATAACCTTGCTCTTATTCACATTTACTCTTAACTTTCTTCTTTCACACACTTTACCAAACTCAGTCACCAGCTTCTGCAGTTTCTCACATGAATCAGCCACCAGCGCTGTATCATCAGCTAACAACAACTGACTCACTTCCCAAGGTCTCTCATATATATATATATATATATATATATATATATATATATATATATATATATATATATATATATATATATATATATATAAAGCGAGATATACATAAGTATACGTATGTAAGTAGGAGAGATGGCCAGAGATCGTTATTGGATTACGTGTTAATTGATAGAAGCAAGAAAGAGAGACTTTTGGATGTTAATGTGCTGAGAGGTGCAACTGGAGGGATGTCTGATCATTATCTTGTGGAAGCAAAGGTGAAGGTTTGTGAGGGTTTTCAGAAAAGAAGAGAGAATGTTGGGGTGAAGAGAGTGGTGAGAGTAAGTGAGCTTGGGAAGGAGACTTGTGTGAGGAAGTACCAGGAGAGACTGAGTACAGAATGGAAAAAGGTGAGAACAAAGGGGGTAAGGGGAGTGGGGGAGGAATGGGATGCCTTTAGGGAAGCAGTGATGGCTTGCGCAAAAGATGCTTGTGGCATGAGAAGCGTGGGAGGTGGGTTGATTAGAAAAGGTAGTGAGTGGTGGAGTGAAGAAGTAAGATTATTAGTGAAAGAGAAGAGAGAGGCATTTGAACGATTTTTGCAGGGAAAAAATGCAAATGAGTGGGAGAGGTATAAAAGAAAGAGGCAGGAGGTCAAGAGAAAGGTGCAAGAGGTGAAAAAGAGGGCAAATGAGAGTTGGGGTGAGAGAGTATCATTAAATTTCAGGGAGAATAAAAAGATGTTTTGGAAGGAGGTAAATAAAGTGCGTAAGACAAGGGAGCAATTGGGAACTTCAGTGAAGGGGGCTAATGGGGAGGTGATAACAAGTAGTGGTGATGTGAGAAGGAGATGGAGTGAGTAATTTGAAGGTTTGTTGAATGTGTTTGATGATAGAGTGGCAGATGTGGGGTGTCTTGGTCGAGGTGGTGTGCAAAGTGAGAGGGTTAGGGAAAATGATTTGGTAAACAGAGAAGAGGTAGTAAAAGCTTTACGGAAGATGAAAGCCGGCAAAGCAGCGGGTTTGGATGGCAATGCTGTGGAATTTATTAAAAAAGGGGGTGACTGTATTGTTGACTGGTTGGTAAGGTTATTTAATGTATGTATGATTCATGGTGAGGTGCCTGAGGATTGGCGGAATGCTTGCGTCGTGCCTTTGTACAAAGGCAAAGGGGATAAGAGTGAGTGCTCAAATTACAGAGGTATAAGTTTGTTGAGTATTCCTGGTAAATTATATGGTAGGGTATTGGTTGAGAGGGTGAAGGCATGTACAGAGCATCAGACTGGGGAAGAGCAGTGTGGTTTCAGAAGTGGTAGAGGATGTGTGGATCAGGTGTTTGCTTTGAAGAATGTATGCGAGAAATACTTGGAAAAACGAATGGATTTGTATGTAGCATTTATGGATCTAGAGAAGGCATATGATAGAGTTGATAGAGGTGCTCTGTGGAAGGTATTAAGAGTATATGGTGTGGGAGGCAAGTTGTTAGAAGCAGTGAAAAGTTTTTATCGAGGATGTAAGGCATGTGTACGTGTAGGAAGAGAGGAAAGTGATTGGTTCTCAGTGAATGTAGGGGTGTGTGATGTCTCCATGGTTGTTTGATTTGTTTATGGATGGGGTTGTTAGGGAGGTGAATGCAAGAGTTTTGGAAAGTGGGGCAAGTATGCAGTCTGTTGTGGATGAGAGAGCTTGGGAAGTGAGTCAGTTGTTGTTCGCTGATGATACGGCGCTGGTGGCTGATTCATGTAAGAAACTGCTGAAGCTGGTGACTGAGTTTGGTAAAGTGTGTGAAAGAAGAAAGTTGAGAGTAAATGTGAATAAGAGCAAGGTTATTAGGTACAGTAAAGTTGAGGGTCAAGTCAATTGGGAGGTAAGTTTGAATGGAGAAAAGCTGGAGGAAGTGAAGTGTTTTAGATATCTGGGAGTGGATCTGGCAGCGGATGGAACCATGGAAGCGGAAGTGAATCATAGGGTGGGGGAGGGGGCGAAAATTCTGTGAGCCTTGAAGAATGTTTGGAAGTCGAGAACATTATCTCGAAAAGCAAAAATGGGTATGTTTGAAGGAATAGTGGTTCCAACAATGTTGTATGGTTGCGAGGCGTGGGCTATGGATAGAGTTGTGCGCAGGAGGGTGGATGTGCTGGAAATGAGATGTTTGAGGACAATATGTGGTGTGAGGTGGTTTGATCGAGTAAGTAATGTAAGGGTGAGAGAGATGTGTGGAAATAAAGAGTGTGGTTGAGAGAGCAGAAGAGGGTGTTTTGAAATGGTTTGGTCAACTGGAGAGAATGAGTGGGGAAAGATTGACCAAGAGGATATATGTGTCAGAGGTGGAGGGAACGAGGAGAAGTGGGAGACCAAATTGGAGGTGGAAAGATGGAGTGAAAAAGATTTTGAGTGATCGGGGCCTGAACATGCAGCAAGAGGGTGAAAGGCGTGCAAGGAATAGAGTGAATTGGAACGATGTGGTATACCGGGTCGACGTGCTGTCAATGGATTGAACCAGGGCATGTGAAGCGTCTGGGGTTAACCATGCAAAGTGTGTGGGGCCTGGATGTGGAAAGGGAGCTGTTGTTTCGGTGCATTATTACATGACAGCTAGAGACTGAGTGTGAACGAATGGGGCCTTTGGTGTTTTTCCTAGCGCTACCTCGCACACATGAGGGGAGGAGGTTGTTATTCCATGTGTGGCGAGGTGGCGATGGGAACAAATAAAGGCAGACAGTATGAATTATGTACATGTGTATATATGTATATGTCTATGTGTGTATATATATGTGTACATTGAGATGTATAGGTATGTATATTGTGCGTGTGTGGACATGTATGTATATACATGTGTATGTGGGCGGGCTGGGCCATTCTTTCGTCTGTTTCCTTGCGCTACCTCGCTAACGCGGGAGACAGCGACAAAGCAAAATAAATGAAATATATATATATATATATATATATATATATATATATATATATATATATATATATATATATATATATATATATATTCCCTGGGGATAGGGGAGAAAGAATACTTCCCACGTATTCCCTGCGTGTCGTAGAAGGCGACTAAAAGGGGAGGGAGCGGGGGGCTGGAAATCCTCCCCTCTCGTTTTTTTTTTTTTTCTAATTTTCCAAAAGAAGGAACAGAGAATTGGGCCAGGTGAGGGTATTCCCTCAAAGGCCCAGTCCTCTGTTCTTAACGCTACCTCGCTAATGCGGGAAATGGCGAATAGTTTGAAAGAAAGAGATATATATATATATATATATATTGATAATTTGACGATCGCACTAGTCCGAAATGTCATATACTAAGCGTAACTCGCAATTCATTTGGAGTTCAGATGATTTATTCCAACTTTACAATACACTACATGTTTCATAGAGACGATACGCGTCGTCAGGTGTCTCCATGAAACATATAGTGTATCGTAAATTTTGAGGAAATCATCGGAAATCCTACTAAATTTCGATGTACTCATTATATATATATATATATATATATATATATATATATATATATATATATATATATATATATATATATATATATATATATTAATATCCTATGAGCCCACGGGGAAAATGAAACACGATAAGTTCCCAAGTGCACTTTCGTGTAATAATCACATCATTAGGGGAGACACAAGAGAGAAATATAAGTCAGTTGATATTCATCGAGGAGACGAAGCTAGGACTCCATTTGGTAAACATGTTTACCAAATGGCGTCCTAGCTTTGCCTCTTTCACGCACTTTACTAAACTCAGTCACCAGCTTCTGCAGTTTCTCACCCAGCACTGTGTCATCAGCGAACAACAACTGACTCACTTCCCAGTCCTTCTCATCCACAACAGACTGCATACTTGCCCCTCTCACCAAAACTCTTGCATTCACCTCCCTAACAACCCCATCCATAAACAAATTAAACAACCATGGAGACATCATGCACCCCTGCCGCAAACCGACATTCACTGAGAACCAATCACTTTCCTCTCTTCCTAGCCGTACACATGCCTTACATCCTCGATAAAAACTTTTCACTACTTCTAGCAACTTGCCTCCCACACCATATACTCTTAATACCTTCCGCAGAGCGTCTCTATCATCTCTATCATATGCCTTCTCCAGATCCATAAATGCTACATACAAATCCATCTGTTTTTCTAAGTATCTCTCACATTCTTCAAAGCAAGCACATGATCCACACATCCGCTACCACTTCTGAAACCACACTGCTCTTCCCCAATCTGATGCTCTGTACATGTCTTCACCCTTTCAATCAATACCCTCCCATATAATTTCCCAGGGATACTCAACAAAGTTATACCTCTGTAATTTGAACACTCACCTTTGTCCCCTTTGCCTTTGTGCAATGGCACTATGCATGCATTCCACCAATCCTCAGGCACTTCACCATGAGCCATACATACATTGAATATCCTCACCAACCAGTCAACTTCGCACACCACCTCGACCAAAACACCCTATATCTGCCACTCTATCCTCCAACACATTCAGCAAATCTTCAAAATACTCACTCCATCTCCTCACATCACCACAACTTGTTATTGCCTCCCCATTAGCCCCCTTCACCGATGTTCCCATTTGTTCTCTTGTCTTACGCACTTTATTTACCTCCTTCCAAAACATCTTTTTATTCTCCCTAAAATTTAATGATACTCTCTCACCCCAACTCTCATTTGCCCTCTTTTTCACCTCTTGCACCCTTCTCTTGACCTCCTGCCTCTTTCTTTTATACATCTCCCAGTCATTTGCACTATATCCCTGCAAAAATCGCCCAAATACCTCTCTCTTTCACTAATAATCTTACTTCTTCATCCCACCACTCATTACCCTCTCAAATCTGCACACCTCTCACGCTCCTCATGCCACAAGCATCTTTTGCGCAAGCCATCACTGCTTCCCTAAATACATCCCATTCCTCCCCCACTCCCCTTACGTCCTTTGCTCTCACCTTTTTCCATTCTGCACTCAGTCTCTCCTGGTACTTCCCCACATAGATCTTCCCAAGCTCACTTACTCTCACCACTCTCTTTACCCCAACATTCTTTCTACAAAACTTCACCTTCGCCCCCACAAGATAATGATCAGAAATCCCCTCCAGTTGCACTTCTCAGCACATTAACATCCCAAAGCCTCTCTTACATCCCCTCCAGTTGCACTTCTCAGCACATTAACATCCAAAAGCCTCTCTTTCACGCGCCTATCAGTAAAACATAATTCAATAACGCTCTCTGACCATCTCTCCTACTTACATACGTATACTTATGTATATCTCTCCTTTTAAACAAGGTATTCCCAATCACCAGTCCTTTTCAGCACACAAATCTACAAGCTCTTCACCATCTTCATTTACAACACTAAACACCCAATGTACACCAATTATATTCTCAACTGCCACATTACTCACCTTTGCATTCAAATCACCCATCACTATAACCCGGTCTCGTGCATCAGAGCTGCTAACACACTCACTCAGCTGCTCCCAAAACACTTGCCTCTCATGATCTTTCTTCTCTTACCGAGGTGCATAGGCTCCAATAATCGTCCATCTCCCTCCATCAACTTTCGGTTTTACCCATATCAATCTAGAGTTTACTTTCTTACACTCTATCACATACTCCCACACCTCCTGTTTCAGAAGTAGTGCTATTCCTTCCTTTGCTCTTGTCCTCTCACCTACCCCTGACTTTACTCCCAAGACATTCCCAAACCACTCTTCCCCTTTACCCTTGAACTTCGTTTCACTGAGAGCCAAAACATCCAGGTTCCTTTCCTGAAACATACTCCCTCTCTCTCTTTTTGTCTCATGGTTACATTCACACACATTTAGACACCCCAATCTGAGCCTTCGAGGAGGATGAGCACTCCCCGCGTGACTCCTTCTTCTGTCTTTCTAGCCCCTCGCTGCCATCCCCTTTAGTCGCCTTCTACGACATGCGAGGAATGCGTAGAAAGTATTCTTCCCCCCCCCCCCCCCTTCTCTCTCTCTCTCTCTCTCTCTCTCTCTCTCTCTCTCTCTCTCTCTCTCTCTCTCTCTCTCTCTCTCTCTCTTAAATGGAATCTTTAATCGGAGCGAAAAAATAAACATTTCTTTTACAGTCAGGAAATCTGATTCTGTCGGGAGGTGTTTTGAATGAGGGTGGGTTCGTCTCTAGCAGCATCAGTCAGTATTATGGGAGCGTTGATGATCATCAGTCAGTATTATGGAAGCATTAATGATCATCAGTCAGTATTATGGGAGCGTTGATGATCATCAGTCAGTATTATGGAAGCATTAATGATCATCAGTCAGTATTATGGGAGCGTTGATGATCATCAGTCAGTATTATGGGAGCGTTGATGATCATCAGTCAGTATTTTGGGAGCGTTGATGATCATCAGTCAGTATTTTGGGAGCATTAGTGATCATCAGTCAGTATTATGGGAGCGTTGATGATCATCAGTCACTATTATGGGAGCATTGATTAGCATCAACAAGTATTATGGGAGCATTGATTAGCATCACTCAATACTGAGAGGGCATTAATGATCAGTAAACAGTATTATGGGAGCATGGGTGAGCATCAGTCAGTATTATAAGAGCATAGATCTGCATCATCCAGCATTATGGAAGAATCAATCATAATTTACCATCATTATAGGAACATCAGTTGGCATTAACCATCATTATGGAAGGATCAGTCAGCATGAACCAGCATTATGGAAGTATAGACCGACATTATCTAACATAAGAAGCATCATGATTGACCATCATCTTCCACCAGTAGCATATTGAACCGTCAGCCATCATCATCGGCTCGCGCAGCCACATCTTTACAGACCGTACAGGGCTGACTGGTCGTGTAGAAAACGGTAGATAGACACTGGTGACCCCCACTGACCAATTGATGTTACGTTTACAGTGTCCTTTTATACCTGCTCAATTCTGATGTTTTTTTTTTTTCTTCATACTTATTCGCCATTTCCCGCGTTAGCGAGGTAGCATGAAGAACAGAGGGCTGAGCCTTAGAGGAAATATCTAATATTGATATCTATGTTGATTTGATTTTCATAACTTTTTTTTTCCGTTTTGAATGTGTGGGTTTTGGAGGCCTGTTATCTTTTAGTGTTGTTTTAGGTGGTATTTTGTTATCATATCTGTTCTGGTTAAGCGATGTTGTACAATCGTAATAAGAATGTCCTTCCGACATACAACCGTCGGACATGTGAGGATGTTCATCCGTCTTACGACCATCGTATATGCCAAGGATATTCATCTGTCTTGCGACCATCGTATTTCACAAAGATTTTCTATCGTCGTACGACCATTGTACATAACAGGATATTCCCCCTTCGCATGACCATTGTGTATATATACCAGGATCCTTTCCCTCTGTACGAACATTATTCATACGAAGATGCTCTTTGACGTACGACCATCTTGTATACCAAGGATGTTCACTCGTCGTACGTCCATCGTATATACCAAGGACGTTCACTCAACATACGACCATCGTACATACCAGGGATGTTCTCTGACCGTACGACTGTTTTACCAGCCACGTAGGACCCCTGTAGCAGCAGGATCCAGCTGGATGTGTCTGGCGCCAGTACTGTGGTGCGGGTGTGGTCCACTACAGCAACCCTACTGCCCCCCAACTCCCACACACCCCTCTCTGGTTCCCCTTTTCCCATTTTCCTCTTTTGTTGCGACTTTTGTTTTCCCTTTGTTTCCTCCGCGGCTTTTGATAAGCTCTTTGTTTGTCCTTTGTAATGGGTCTACTTTTTTTGTATTCTCTCCTCTTTTGTTACATTTCCCTCATTCTAACTTGAGTATTTTTTCATTTTTCAAGTTTCTCTTTTCTTGTTTCTTGTATATCTTTTATTTCGTCTTCACTTTTGTTACTTCCTTACACTTTATTTTATCTTCTTTTTGTTATTTCCAAAGACTTTCGGTTTGTATAGTGTTATTAAATATTTTGGCCATTTTTCCCGTTTTTGATTTTCTGAATTATGAAAAAAAAATGTTCTTTTCTCCTTTTGAATATATACCTCATCGTTATCTCTTGTTCCTAGGTCATTATCTCTCTTAGTAACATGTTGTTACACGGGTATCGAAGTGGATGACTGAGCCACAGGTGAGGGTGTAACACACGCCTGCGGAGCCATGATCGACTTGTTCTTCATATTCCTTTCTCTCTTGCCCATATGGTCCACCAGCAGATGACCATGACAGGAACATGGTTTGCTAGTGCCATGTTAGTCAATGGTGAAAAGAAAAGATAGGATTTGGGTCGTTAGTAATGACGCCTTGGTACAGGTCGATGTGATTCCATTAGACTGTAGCCATCTGCAGCCTGCATGGGTCCACTAGGCTGTTGCCATCTGCAGCCTGCATGGGTCGACTAGGCTGTTGCCATCTGCAGCCTGCATGGGTCCACTAGACTGTTGCCATCTGCAGCCTGCATGGGTCCACTAGGCTGTTGCCATCTGCAGCCTGCATGGGTCCACTAGACTGTTGCCATCTGCAGCCTGCATGGGTCCACTAGGCTGTTGCCATCTGCAGCCTGCATGGGTCCACTAGGCTGTTGCCATCTGCAGCCTGCATGGGTCCACTAGACTGTTGCCATCTGCAGCCTGCATGGGTCCTTTAGACTGTTGCCATCTGCAGCCTGCATGGGTCCACTAGACTGTTGCCATCTGCAGCCTGCATGGGTCCACTAGGCTGTTGCCATCTGCAGCCTGCATGGGTCCACTAGACTGTTGCCATCTGCAGCCTGCATGGGTCCACTAGACTGTTGCCATCTGCAGCCTGCATGGGTCCACTAGACTGTTGCCATCTGCAGCCTGCATGGATCCACTAGGCTGTTGCCATCTGCAGCCTGCATGGGTCCTTTAGACTGTTGCCATCTGCAGCCTGCATGGGTCCACTAGACTGTTGCCATCTGCAGCCTGCATGGGTCCACTAGACTGTTGCCTTATGCAGCCTGCATGGGTCCACTAGACTGTTGCCATCTGCAGCTTGCATGGGTCCACTAGACTGTTGCCATCTGCAGCCTGCATGGGTCCACTAGGCTGTTGCCATCTGCAGCCTGCATGGGTCCACTAGACTGTTGCCATCTGCAGCCTGCATGGGTCCACTAGGCTGTTGCCATCTGCAGCCTGCATGGGTCCACTAGGCTGTTGCCATTTGCAGCCTGCATGGGTCCACTAGGCTGTTGCCATCTGCAGCCTGCATGGGTCCACTAGACTGTTGCCATCTGCAGCCTGCATGGGTCCACTAGGCTGTTGCCATCTGCAGCCTGCATGGGTCCACTAGGCTGTTGCCATCTGCAGCCTGCATGGGTCCACTAGGCTGTTGCCATCTGCAGCCTGCATGGGTCCACTAGACTGTTGCCATCTGCAGCCTGCATGGGTCCACTAGACTGTTGCCATCTGCAGCCTGCATGGGTCCACTAGACTGTTGCCATCTGCAGCCTGCATGGGTCCACTAGGCTGTTGCCATCTGCAGCCTGCATAGGTCCACTAGACTGTTGCCATCTGCAGCCTGCATGGGTCCACTAGACTGTTGCCATCTGCAGCCTGCATGGGTCCACTAGGCTGTTGCCATCTGCAGCCTGTATGGGTCCACTAGACTGTTGCCATCTGCAGCCTGCATGGGTCAACTAGACTGTTGCCATCTGCAGCCTGCATGGGTCCACTAGACTGTTGCCATCTGCAGCCTGCATGGGTCCACTAGACTGTTGCCATCTGCAGCCTGCATGGGTCCACTAGACTGTTGCCATCTGCAGCCTACATGGGTCCACTAGACTGTTGCCATCTGCAGCCTGCATGGGTCCACTAGACTGTTGCCTTATGCAGCCTGCATGGGTCCACTAGACTGTTGCCATCTGCAGCCTGCATGGGTCCACTAGGCTGTTGCCATCTGCAGCCTGCATGGGTCCACTAGACTGTTGCCTTATGCAGCCTGCATGGGTCCACTAGACTGTTGCCATCTGCAGTCTGCATGGGTCCACTAGACTGTTGCCATATGCAGCCTGCATGGGTCCACTAGACTGTTGCCTTATGCAGCCTGCATGGGTCCACTAGACTGTTGCCATCAGCAGCCTGCATGGGTCCACTAGGCTGTTGCCATCTGCAGCCTGCATGGGTCCACTAGACTGTTGCCATCTGCAGCCTGCATGGGTCCACTAGGCTGTTGCCATCTGCAGCCTGCATGGGTCCACTAGGCTGTTGCCATCTGCAGCCTGCATGGGTCCACTAGACTGTTGCCATCTGCAGCCTGCATGGGTCCACTAGACTGTTGCCATCTGCAGCGTGCATGGGTCCACTAGACTGTTGCCATCTGCAGCCTTCATGGGTCTACTAGGCTGTTGCCATCTGCAGCCTGCATGGGTCCACTAGGCTGTTGCCATCTGCAGCCTGCATGGGTCCACTAGGCTGTTGCCATCTGCAGCCTGTATGGGTCCACTAGACTGTTGCCATATGCAGCCTGCATGGGTCCACTAGACTGTTGCCATCTGCAGCCTGCATGGGGCCACTAGGCTGTTGCCATCTGCAGCCTGCATGGGTCCACTAGGCTGTTGCCATCTGCAGCCTGCATGGGTCCACTAGGCTGTTGCCATCTGCAGCCTGCATGGGTCCACTAGGCTGTTGTCATCTGCAGCCTGCATGGGCTTCCTTGGCACAGGTGAATGCGAGTCCGCTGAGCTGGTTGTTGGCCGGGTGCCCGCCTCATGCGAGCGGGGGAGTACCTACGGCCTGGCACATGTGGTGGCATTGGCGAGCTAGCTCGGCTGTGTGAGATCAGGCAGATGGGGCCCTGATCCAACCCCAGGCTGGTCTTGATCGTAATAATTATGGTTGGGAGCAGGTGGGTTGTGATCGAGTCCTTCAGTGATGGTGATTGTGAGGCGATGGGTTGTAATCCAGCTCCTGGTGATGGTAGTTGGATTAAGGGATAGTGGTTGGGGTAGTTGGTCGTGAGGCAGACCCAAGTGATGGTTGTGGCCGGGGGGGGGGTTGCCGACGACTCCTGGGAGGGGGTAGGTGGGGGGGATGGTGCCCCACTGCTTTATGTATACTGATGGGCAACATTAGGAGGAGGTTTGCGGAAAGCAAAGCCATTGTTCCCTCTCTTCCTTTTTTCATGGTGGAGGGACTGCAATTGTACCCTCCACCCCACGTCATGGTGAAGGAGGGACTCGGATGTTTCCTCCACTCCACGTCATGGTGAAGGAGGGAGGAGGGTGTTTCCCTCCACCCCACGTCATGGTGGAGGAGGGACTCTGGTGTTTCCCTCCACTCCACGTCGTGGTGGAGGAGGGACTCGGGTGTTTCCTTCCACCTCACGTCATGGTGGAGGAGGGAGGAGGGTGTTTCCCTCCACCCTACGTCATGGTGGAGGAGGGACTCGGGTGTTTCCTTCCACCCCACGTTATGGTGGAGGAGGGACTCTGGTGTTTCCCTCCACCCCACGTCATGGTGGAGGAGGGAGGAGGGTGTTACCCTCCACTCCATGTCATGGTGCAGGAGTTACCTATGGCCTGAAGTACAAGTCTTCAGCTTTCGGCCAGCATCGTGGTAGAGTCATGTTGGTTGATGAAGACTTTATGAGACTGTTCCTTCTCACATCACTCCTCAATCCAGGCTCCAAAATTACCTCGAATCTCACTGACAGTCGAAGCCTGTACCTCCGCTCCCTCACTCAACTCTGCTTGCCGTCTTATCCTCCCTGGAGTCATGCTGGATCCTCACCTAACGTGTCAGGTTTGTGGTTTACACACTGATCCTCAACTCTGATTCGTAGAGGCCCTCGAGTCCCGTGTTTCAGTCGATCGTAGGTTTACATCCGTAGATCCTGTACGTTAATATCACTATCAGATCAGACCTTTCGTTGAATGGTAAGAGTTTGATTTGGGGGAGAAATAATAAGAGTTTGATTTAGGGGAGAAAGAATACTTCCCACGTATTTCCTGCGTGTCGTAGAAGGCAACTGAAAGGGGGGGGAGCGGGGGGCTGGAAATCCTTCCCTCCAGTTTTTACTTTT
Organism: Panulirus ornatus; assembly: GCF_036320965.1. Lineage (NCBI taxonomy): Eukaryota > Metazoa > Arthropoda > Malacostraca > Decapoda > Palinuridae > Panulirus > Panulirus ornatus. Next base: position 42,919,803 of record NC_092227.1, read on the forward strand.
CGAAAAGAAGGAACAGAAAAGGGGGCCAAGTGAGGATTTTTTCTCTAAGGCTCAGTCCTTTGTTGTTAACGCTTCTTCGCTAATGCGGGATATGGCGAATATATATATATATATATATATATATATATATATATATATATATATATATATATATATATATATGTATATATATATATATATATATATATATGATACTGCGCTGGTGGCTGATTCATGTAAGAAACTGCAGAAGCTGGTGACTGAGTTTGGTAAAGTGTGTGAAAGAAGAAAGTTAAGAGTAAATGTGAATAAGAGCAAGGTTATTAAGTACAGTAGGGTTGAGGGTCAAGTCAATTGGGAGGTAAGTTTGAATGGAGAAAAACTGGAGGAAGTAAAGTGTTTTAGATATCTGGGAGTGGATCTGGCAGCTGATGGAACCATGGAAGTGGAAGTGAAGCATAGGGTGGTGGAGGGGGCGAAAATTCTGGGAGCCTTGAAGAATGTTTGGAAGTCGAGAACATTATCTCGGAAAGCAAAAATGGGTATGTTTGAAGGAATAGTGGTTCCAACAATGTTGTATGGTTGCGAGGCGTGGGCTATGGATAGGGTTGTGCGCAGGAGGGTGTATGTGCTGGAAATGAGATGTTTGAGGACAATATGTGGTGTGAGGTGGTTTGATCGGGTAAGTAATGTAAGGGTAAGAGAGATTTGTGGAAATAAAAAGAGTGTGGTTGAGAGAGCAGAAGAGGGTGTTTTGAAATGGTTTGGTCACATGGAGAGAATGAGTGAGGAAAGATTGACCAAGAGGATATATGTGTCAGAGGTGGAGGGAACGAGGAGAAGTGGGAGACCAAATTGGAGGTGGAAAGATGGAGTGAAAAAGATTTTAAGTGATCGGGGCCTGAACATGCAGGAGGGTGAAAGGCGTGCAAGGAATAGAGTGAATTGGAATGATGTGGTATACTGGGGTCGACGTGCTGTCAATGGATTGAACCAGGGCATGTGAAGCGTCTGGGGTAAACCATGAAAAGTTGTGTGGGGCCTGGATGTGGAAAGGGAGCTGTGGTTTCGGTGCATTATTACATGACAGCTAGAGACTGAGTGTGAACGAATGGGGCCTTTGGTGTCTTTTCCTAGCGCTACCTCGCACACATGAGGGGGGAGGGGGTTGTTATTCCATGTGTGGCGGGGTGGCGATGGGAACAAATAAAGGCAGACAGTATGAATTATGTACATGTGTATATATGTATATGTCTGTGTGTGTATATATATGTGTACACTGAGATGTATAGGTATGTATATTGTGCGTGTGTGGACGTGTATGTATATACATGTGTATGTGGGCGGGTGGGCCATTCTTTCGTCTGTTTCCTTGCGCTACCTCGCTAACGCGGGAGACAGCGACAAAGCAAAATAAATAAATGAATATATATATATATATATATATATATATATATATATATATATATATATATATATATACACACACACACACACACATACTAGAAATGCGCTGGTGGAGTCATATAGCGCGCTCATATGTATATCTGTGTTTCATATTTGACCTTTCGATCATTAAGTTGTATGAAATCGAACTGATGTTCCTGAGGAAGCTTAGGTTACTCTTATCGTACATTCTGTTTTTCTCAGAAGAGACCTGACGTGCTCCTCCATGCCAACTTCCTTACGTGCGATGCTAAATTAAAAGTTTTCTTTTTAATATGTCTCAGACTTTTAGGTTGTGGTGAGTACCCGTGTGAAGAAGACGGGCGAAGTTACCAAGTCTACTGATCGTAACTTGAAGGGGATGGGGGAGAGAGAGAGAGAGAGAGAGAGAGAGAGAGAGAGAGAGAGAGAGAGAGAGAGAGAGAGAGAGATTTGACCTGCTGCCCGATCTGTACTTCGTAGTCCACAGCCTCGCTGGATCCTGTTAAGTTTTAGTCATACTTGTTGAAATTATTATTCTTATTTTTTTCGGTGAACGTTACGTAGCAGAGGTATCGGGCTCCTTAGCATAGTCTCTCTCTCTCTCTCTCTCTCTCTCTCTCTCTCTCTCTCTCTCTCTCTCTCTCTCTCTCTCTCTGGCACACCGTGGCCACTCTCGTCTCCCTCACTCAGCTGGTTGTGCATCCAGCTAGCACCGTTATTGCGTCACCTTGCCGGCGTCGTTGGTCGACGGGATCGTGTCGAAACGGCCTCCGCTTCTGGCAGGCGTGAGCCAGCAAGTATGAGGGGCTGGTGTCTGGCAGGAGACCTACTCAAGTCAAGACTGCAGAGAGGTATTTGATGGTAGCACGACGCGCCACCGTCGCCCAGAGAGGCACTGAGCTTGGGGAAGTGTAGAATGATTTTGGGGAGAGAGAATGCTTACATACGAGGATTTACGACGCGTAGCTCTCACCGTAGAGTTTTGAAGAACGATTGTGGCGTGTTGTCGTTACGTGTGAGATCGAGAGACTGTCTGTTTGTGGAGTGAAGGCCAGCAGCCCACGTGTTGTGGGTGAGGCAAAGAAGGATAGCTACCTGGACCAAAGGAGTAAAACTTTGTTAGCTACTGAAATGATTGCTTACTGCGCAGCCGTCACTCACACGCCCAGTGCTAAGGCGGTAGAACTCCCTCTGGTCGGTGGCTCCCTACCACCTGATACCCACCAGTGAGGGAGATTACCCCCATGTGGGAGGCGGGGTTATTCACGATGCACTGAAAAAAGAGGAAGGATGGATACCGTTTTTGGACACGTGAGATGTAAGATGACGCGGCTCCAGTGCAAGGAACCATTGTATGGCAACACTGAGGAACGCCCTGCTGAAGGAATCATCGTATGGCAACACTGAGGAGAAACAACTGGAGAGTTGTGATGAAAATTATTTCATGTTGGGGAAATCACTGGGGAAATTGATATTGTGGATCGCCATTCACTGGAAGACATTACAGTCGTCGCTAACGAGGTCTCGGATACCGGTCACCTGTCCCCCTTGTAACGCAAGGCAGGTAATTTTGGTTCTCGTGCCACTGATTTTTTTTTTTTCATCAATTATTAGCCAGTTCGACGCGAATATGATTCTTGAAGATGGCGTTTCGCTTTTAATTCGAGGGTGCGACCTTTGAACTCATCGGTACGACCCTTGAGCACGACGGTACGATCCTTAAGCACGACGGTGCGACCCGTAAATTTGACATTTCAATCTGAGCAACGACCCTTGAGCTCGACGGCACGATTCTACGTCATGATAGAGCCTGGCCACCCTAACTCTCCTTGCCCACCATGCCACACGTCTCCCACGCCCCGCACACCATCCCGTCGGACGGAAACATTACGACCACACGCCATGTACAGCACCGCCACTCAGCCGCCTCCATCAACACTATCGCCGTCACGGCCACGTCTGCAGAACCGTCATAAATATGTACGTCCTCACACTCACCACCACCACCATACTGGTGGTGGCATCATGCCCACACTTTCTCATCACGTCTCACGCCTACTCACCCTCCAGAAACCCACCACACACCCCCACCACCAGTACCAAAGCTCCCCACGAGTCCTCCCCGCTCGCAACCTTCATCTAGCTCCCTCGCTTTCCCTCGCCATATCTGTTAGTCTCATGCAACCCTCAGTACAGTTCAGGCACACGAAATGCTTCTCTCTCCGCCACACAACGCTCCCTTCTGGTCTTCAGCCTGTCACTGTAGTAGTCTGCCCGAGCTGTTGCGGTGTATAGTATCTACTTTATAAGTATGGCTGGTCTGTAGCCCTTCCCTTACGTGACCTGTCCAGCCGTTGTGGTGTGTGGTGGCTGCTTTATAAGTGTGGTAGGGCGTCTGATCTCTGTTTCATTGTTGTGGTAGCCTTCCTTACCTGTTTTGATGTGCGGTGGCTGCTTTGTAAGTGTGGTAAGAGATGTGGTAACATTGGCGATGCATTTGTGTGCGTCGTTCATGACAGGAAAACACTGACAGTTGTTGGAACTTTAAATAAGGCATGTGTGGGTGTCGATTACTGAGCTTCTGTACTTAACAGTTGTGATGGAAGTGTTGGCCGGTATTCAGGTCATCGACTAGACCATCATGCCAATCGGTCAAACCGTCATGCATATGGGTCGTACCGCCTTGCTCAGAGGTCGCCTTGCCATGCTCAGGGGGTCTTACCTGCGTGCTGATGGGTCGTAATGTCGTGCTCAAGGTGTCGCGCTTGGCTGTGTGAACGCTGTAGTCTTGCAACCTCTCTATAGCAGTGTGGCGGGTTGGCCGCCCACTAAGATGATATCGAAGTTATTTCTTACTTCGAGATAAACTCCATCGTAAGCGCTAGGGAACTTTTGGGCTGTCCTGGCTATCTCACGACCTGCAGCTTAAGGACTGGGTTGTTCTAGCCATCATCTGACCACCAGCTTAATGACTGGGTTGTCCTGACCATCTTCTAACCTGCAGCTTAATGACTGAGTGGTCCTAACCATCTCTTAACTCCAGCTTAAGGACTAGGTTGTCCTGACCATCTGAGTCCTAACCTTCGTCAGTCTTTTCCTTCCTTCCTCCCTCCGTGTCCTCCCACTTAACGTTGTCCCTTTGTCATTTAGCCTCAGGCTTCCTTCATTTCTTTCTTTCATTATTGCTATTTCCAAACCATTTTGATTCCTCTTCTGTCTTTTCATTCATACATATATTTCTCCTTCTAACTTCCTCTCTTTTTACCCCCACTTCTCACTCTCTCCTCCTTCCCTCTTTAAATCTCCCTACCTCCGCCTCTCTCCATCCCCGTTACCCACGTCCACAGTCCTGTGTATCCCCAGAGGGTGTAACGAAATATCGTTGTTACGTAAGACGTACGTACGTACAGCAGCGTCAGGACTGTGGCTTAGAGCCTTTTACTGGTTTATAGCTACCTGGTCCTCTACTCTTCATCTTTCTTATATATATATTTTTTTTTTTTTTTTTAATACTTTGTCGCTGTCTCCCGCGTTTGCGAGGTATATATATATATATATATATATATATATATATATATATATATATATATATATATATATATATTTTTTTTTTTTTTTTTTTTTTTTTTTTTTTCATACTGTTCGCTATTTCCCGCGATAGCGAGGTAGCGTTAAGAACAGAGGACTGGGCCTTTGAGGGAATATCCTCACCTGGACCTCTTCTCTGTTCCTTCTTTTGGAAAAAAAAAAAAAAAAAAAAAAAAAAAAAAAAAAAACGAGAGGGGAGGATTTCCAGCCCCCCGCTCCCTTCCCTTTTAGTCGCCTTCTACGACACGCAGGGAATACGTGGGAAGTATTCTTTCTCCCCTATCCCCAGGGATATATATATATATATATATATATATATATATATATATATATATATATATATATATATATATATATATTCCTATGAATTTACGGGGAAAATGAAACACGATAAGTTCCCAAGTGCACTTTCGTGTAGCAGTCACATCATCAGGGGAGAAACAAGAGAGAGAAATATAACAGTTGATATGCAACGAAGAGACGTAGCTAGGACACCGTTTACGAAATGGCGTCCTAACTACGTCTTTTCGTTGTATATCAACTGACTTATATTTCTCTCTTGTGTCTCCCCTGATGATGTGATTATTACACGAAAGTGCACTTGGGAAGTTAACGTGTTTCATTTTCACCATTGACTGAGGAATATACTTGATCACGCGCAAAATTGTGATCCTTTTTTTTTCTTTTTTATTTTCCAAAAGAAGGAACAGAGAAGGGGGCCTGGTGAGGATATTCCCTAAAAGGCCCAGTCCTCTGTTCTTAACGCTACCTCGCTAATGTGGGAAATGGCGAATAGTATGAAAGAAAAGAAAGAAATATATATATATATATATATATATATATATATATATATATATATATATATATATTTTTCTTTTTCTTTCAAACTATTCGCCATTTCCCGCATTAGCGAGGTAGCGTTAAGAACAGAGGACTGGGCCTTTGAGGGAATACCCTCACCTGGCCCAATTCTCTGTTCCTTCTTTTGGAAAATTAAAAAAAAAAACGAGAGGGGAGGATTTCCAGCCCCACGCTCCCTCCCCTTTTAATCGCCTTCTACGACACGCAGGGAATACGTGGGAAGTATTCTTTCTCCCCTATCCCCAGGGATATATATATATATATATATATATATATATATATATATATATATATATATATATATATATATATATATATATTTATTTATTTATTTATTTATCCTTTTATTTAGTTATTTATTATACTTAGTCGCTGTCTCCCGTGTAAGCGAGGTAGCGCAAGGAAACAGACGAAAGAATGGCCCAACCCACCCATATAAACATGTCTGTACATAGACGCCCACACACGCACGTATACATAACCATACATTTCAACGTATACATATATCTACATACACAGACACATACACATATCCAAGTGTACATATTCATACTTGCTGCCTTTAGCCATTCTCGTCGCCACCCGGCCACACATGAAATGGCACCCCCCTCCTCCTGCGTGCGCGCGAGGTATCGATAGGAAAAGACAACCACATTCGTTCACACTCAGTCTCTAACTGTCGTGTGTAATGCACCGAAACCGCAGCTCCCTTTCCACATCCAGGCCGCCCAAAACTTTTCATGGTTTATTCCAGACGCTTTATGTACCCTGGTTCAGTCCATTGACAGCACGTCGACCTCGGTATACCACATCGTTCCGTTTCACTCTATTCCTTGCACGCCTTTCACCCTCGTGTATATCCAGGCCCTGATCGCTCGAAATCTTTTTCACTCTTTCCTTCCACCTCTAATTTGGTTTCCCACTTCTCCTTGTTCTCTCTACCTCTGACACATATATCCTCTTTGTCAATCTTTCCTTACTCATTCTTTCCATGTGACTAGACCATTTCAATGCACCCTCTTCTGCTCTCTTAACCACACTCTTTTTATTACCACACATCTCTCTTACCCTTTCATTACTTACTCGATCAAACCGCCTCACACCACATATTATCCTCAAACATTTCATTTCCAACACATCCACCCTCCTCCGCACAACCCTATCTATAGCCCATGCCTCGCAACCATATTACATTGTTGGAGCCACTATTCCTTCAAACATACCCATTTTTGCTTTCCGAGATGATGTTCTCGCCTTCCACACATTCTTCAACGCCCTCAGAACCTTCGCCCCCTTCCCACCCTGTGACTCATTTCCGCTTCCATTGCTCCATCCGCAGCTAAGTCCACTCCCAGATATCTAAACCACTTCACTTCATCCATTTTATCTCCATTCAAACTTACCTCCCAATTTACTTGTCTTTCAACTCTACTAAACCTAATAACCTTTCTCTTTGTCACATTTACTCTCAGCTTTCTTCTTTCATACACTTTACCAAAATCAGTCACCAGTTTCTGCAATTTCTCACCCGAATCTGCCACCAGCGCTGTATCATCAGCGAACACCAACTGACTCACTTCCTAAGCCCTCTCATCCATAACAGACTGCATATTTGCCCCTCTCTCCAAAACTCTTGCATTCACCTCTCAAACAACCCCATCCATAAACAAATTGAACAACCGTGGAAACATCACGCACCTCTGCCGCAAACTGACATTCATTGGGAACCAATCAATTTCCACTCTTCCTACTCGTATATATGCCTTACATCCTTGATAAAAACTTTTCACTGATTCTAGCTACTTACCTCCCAAACCATATACTCTTAATACCTTCCACAGAGCATCTCTATCAACTCTTATCATATGCCTTTTCCAGATCCGTAAACGCTACATACAAATCCATCTCTTTTTCTAAGTTTTTCTCTCATACATTCTTCAAAGCAAACACCTGATCTTCATACTTGATCGCCTTTTCCCGCTTTAGTGAAGTAGCGACAGGAACAGACGTAGAAAGGCCGCATCCGATCACATTCATTCTCTAACTGTCATGTGTAATGCACGAAAACCACAGCTCCCCATCTACATCCAGGCCCCGCAGACCTTTCCATTGTTTACCCCGGACGTCTCACATGCCCTCGTTCAGTCCCTTTACAGCACGTCGACCCATTTATGTCATATCGTTTCAATTGCTTTATTCAGTGCACTACCTTTCATCCTCGTGCATGTTCAGACCCCGATCGCGCAAAAAAATTTTCACTCAATCCTTCCACCTCCAAATTGGTCTTTCCATTCTCCTTGTCCCCTCCACACTTCTGACACATATATCCTCTTTGTCAGCCTTTCCTCACTCTTTCTCTCCATGTGACCAGAACATTTCAACACACCCTCTTCTGCTCTCTCAACCACACTTTTTTTTTTATTTCCACTCATATCTCACCCTGTCTTTACTTACTAGATCAGACCACCTCACACCACATATTGTCCTCATATATATATATATATATATATATATATATATATATATATATATATATATATATATATATATATATATACGTGTTAATTGACAGGCGCGCGAAAGAGAGACTTTTGGATGTTAATGTGCTGAGAGGTTCAACTGGAGGGATGTCTGATCATTATCTTGTGGAGGCTAAGGTGAAGATTTGTTTGGGTTTTCAGAATAGAAGAGTGAATGTTGGGGTGAAGAGGGTGGTGAGAGTAAGTGAGCTTGGGAAGGAGACTTGTGTGAGGAAGTACCAGGAGAGACTGAGTACAGAATGGAAAAAGGTGAGAACAATGGAAGTAAGGGGAGTGGGGGAGGAATGGAATGTATTTAGGGAATCAGTGATGGATTGCGCAAAAGATGCTTGTGGCATGACAAGAGTGGGAGGTGGGTTGATTAGAAAGGGTAGTGAGTGGTGGGATGAAGAAGTAAGATTATTAGTGAAAGAGAAGAGAGAGGCCATTTGGACGATTTTTGCTGGGAAAAAATGCGAGTGGGAGATATATAAAAGAAAGAGACAGGAGGTCAAGAGAAAGGTGCAAGAGGTGAAAAAGAGGGCAAATGAGAGTTGGGGTGAGAGAGTATCATTAAATTTTAGGGAGAATAAAAAGATGTTCTGGAAGGAGGTAAATAAAGTGCGTAAGACAAGGGAGCAAATGGGAACTTCAGTGAAGGGCGCAAATGGGGAGGTGATAACAAGTAGTGGTGATGTGAGAAGGAGATGGAGTGAGTATTTTGAAGGTTTATTGAATGTGTTTGATGATAGAGTGGCAGATGTGGGGTGTCTTGGTCGAGGTGGTGTGCAAAGTGAGAGGGTTAGAGAAAATAATTTGGTAAACAGAGAAGAGGTAGTAAAAGCTTTGCGGAAGATGAAAGCCGGCAAGGCAGCAGGTTTGGATGGTATTGCAGTGGAATTTATTGAAAAAGGAGGTGACTGTATTATTGACTGGTTGGTAAGGTTATTTAATGTATGTATGACTCATGGTGAGGTGCCTGAGGATTGGCGGAATGCGTGCATAGTGCCATTGTACAAAGGCAAAGGGGATAAGAGTGAGTGCTGAAATTACAGAGGTATAAGTTTGTTGAGTATTCCTGGTAAATTATATGGGAGGGTATTGATTGAGAGGGTGAAGGCATGTAGAGAGCATCAGATTGGGGAAGAGCAGTGTGGTTTCAGAAGTGGTAGAGGATGTGTGGATCAGGTGTTTGCTTTGAAGAATGTATGTGAGAAATACTTAGAAAAGCAAATGGATTTGTATGTAGCATTTATGGATCTGGAGAAGGCATATGATAGAGTTGATAGAGATGCTCTGTGGAAGGTATTAGGAATATATGGTGTGGGAGGCAAGTTGTTAGAAGCAGTGAAAAGTTTTTATCGAGGATGTAAGGCATGTGTACGTGTAGGAAGAGAGGAAAGTGATTGGTTCTCAGTTAATGTAGGTTTGCAGCAGGGGTGTGTGATGTCTCCATGGTTTTTTAATTTGTTTATGGATGGGGTTGTTAGGGAGGTGAATGCAAGAGTTTTGGAAAGAGGGGCAAGTATGAAGTCTGTTGTGGATGAGAGAGCTTGGGAAGTGACTTGTTGTTCGCTGATGATACAGCGCTGGTGGCTGATTCATGTGAGAAACTGCAGAAGCTGGTGACTGAGTTTGGCAAAGTGTGTGAAAGAAGAAAGTTAAGAGTAAATGTGAATAAGAGCAAGGTTATTAGGTACAGTAGGGTTGAGGGTCAAGTCAATGTATATATATATATATATATATATATATATATATATATATATATATATATATATATATATATATATATATATATTTTTTTTTTTTTTTTTCTTTTTTCTTGCTTTGTCGCTGTCTCCCGCGTTTGCGAGGTAGCGCAAGGGAACAGACGAAAGAAATGGCCCAACCCACCCCCATACACATGTATATACATACGTCCACACACGCAAATATACATACCTACACAGCTTTCCATGGTTTACCCCAGACGCTTCACATGCCTTGATTCAATCCACTGACAGCACGTCAACCCCGGTATACCACATCGCTCCAATTCACTCTATTCCTTGCCCTCCTTTCACCCTCCTGCATGTTCAGGCCCCGATCACACAAAATCTTTTTCACTCCATCTTTCCACCTCCAATTTGGTCTCCCTCTTCTCCTCGTTCCCTCCACCTCCGACACATATATCCTCTTGGTCAATCTTTCCTCACTCATTCTCTCCATGTGCCCAAACCATTTCAAAACACCCTCTTCTGCTCTCTCAACCACGCTCTTTTTATTTCCACACATCTCTCTTACCCTTACGTTACTTACTCGATCAAACCACCTCACATCACACATTTTCCTCAAACATCTCATTTCCAGCACATCCATCCTCCTGGGCACAACTCTATCCATAGCCCACGCCTCGCAACCATACAACATTGTTGGAACCACTATTCCTTCAAACATACCCATTTTTGCTTTCCGAGATAATGTTCTCGACTTCCACACATTCTTCAAGGCTCCCAGAATTTTCGCCCCCTCCCCCACCCTATGATCCACTTTCGCTTCCATGGTTCCATCCGCTGACAGATCCACTCCCAGATATCTAAAACACTTCACTTCCTCCAGTTTTTCTCCATTCAAACTCACCTCCCAATTGAGTTTGCCCTCAACCCTACTGTACCTAATAACCTTGCTCTTATTCACATTTACTCTTGACTTTCTTCTTTCACACACTTTACCAAACTCAGTCACCAGCTTCTGCAATTTCTCACATGAATCAGCCACCAGCCCTGTATCATCAGCGAACAACAACTGACTCACTTCCCAAGCTCTCTCATCCCCAACAGACTTCATACTTGCCCCTCTTTCCAAAACTCTTGCATTCACCTCCCTAACAACCCCATCCATAAACAGATTAAACAACCATGGAGACATCACACACCCCTGCAGCAAACCTACATTCACTGAGAACCAATCACTTTCCTCTCTTCCTACACGTACACATGCCTTACATCCTCGATAAAAACTTTTCACTGCTTCTAACAACTTGCCTCCCACACCATATAATCTTAATACCTTCCACAGAGCATCTCTATCAACTCTATCATATGCCTTCTCCAGATCCATAAATGCTACATACAAATCCATTTGCTTTTCTAAGTATTTCTCACATACATTCTTCAAAGCAAACACCTGATCCACACATCCTCTACCACTTCTGAAACCACACTGCTCTTCCCCAATCTGATGCTCTGTACATGCCTTCACCCTCTCAGTCAATACCCTCCCATATGATTTACCAGGAATACTCAACAAACTTATACCTCTGTAATTTGAGCACTCACTCTTATCCCCTTTGCCTTTGTACAATGGCACTATGCACGCATTCCGCCAATCCTCAGGCACCTCACCATGAGTCATACATACATTAAATAACCTTACCAACCAGTCAACAATACAGTCACCCCCTTTTTTAATAAATTCCACTGTAATACCATCCAAACCTGCTGCCTTGCCGGCTTTCATCTTCTGCAAAGCTTTTACTACCTCTTCTCTGTTTACCAAATCATTTTCCCTAACCCTCTCACTTTGCACACCACCTCGACCAAAACACCCTATATCTGCCACTCTATCATCAAACACATTCAACAAACCTTCAAAATACTCACTCCATCTCCTTCTCACATCACCACTACTTGTTATCACCTCCCCATTTGCGCCCTTCACTGAAGTTCCCATTTGCTCCCTTGTCTTACGCACTTTATTTACCTCCTTCCAGAACATCTTTGTATTCTCCCTAAAATTTAATGATACTCTCTCACCCCAACTCTCATTTGCCCTTTTTTTCACCTCTTGCACCTTTCTCTTGACCTCCTGTCTCTTTCTTTTATACATCTCCCACTCAATTGCATTTTTTCCCTGCAAAAATCGTCCAAATGCCTCTCTCTTCTCTTTCACTAATACTCTTACTTCTTCATCCCACCACTCACTACCCTTTCTAATCAACCCACCTCCCACTCTTCTCATGCCACAAGCATCTTTTGCGCAATCCATCACTGATTCCCTGAATACATCCCATTCCTCCCCCACTCCCCTTACTTCCATTGTTCTCACCTTTTTCCATTCTGTACTCAGTCTCTCCTGGTACATCCTCACACAAGTCTCCTTCCCAAGCTCACTTACTCTCACCACCCTCTTCACCCCAACATTCACTCTTCTTTTCTGAAAACCCATACAAATCTTCACCTTAGCCTCCACAAGATAATGATCAGACATCCCTCCAGTTGCACCTCTCAGCACATTAACATCCAAAAGTCTCTCTTTCGCGCGCCTGTCAATTAACACGTAATCCAATAACGCTCTCTGGCCACCTCTCCTACTTACATAAGTATACTTATGTATATCTCGCTTTGTAAACCAGGTATTCCCAATCATCAGTCCTTTTTCAGCACACAAATCTAGAAGCTCTTCACCATTTCCATTTACAACACTGAACACCCCATGTATACCAATTATTCCCTCAACTGCCACATTACTCACCTTTGCATTCAAATCACCCATCACTATAACCCGGTCTCGTGCATCAAAACCACTAACACACTCATTCAGCTGCTCCCAAAACACTTGCCTCTCATGATCTTTCTTCTCATGCCCAGGTGCATATGCACCAATAATCACCCATCTCTCTCCATCAACTTTCAGTTTTACCCATATCAATCGAGAATTTACTTTCTTACATTCTATCACATACTCCCACAACTCCTGTTTCAGGAGTACTGCTACTCCTTCCCTTGCTCTTGTCCTCTCACTAACCCCTGACTTTACTCCCAAGACATTCCCAAACCACTCTTCCCCTTTACCCTTGAGCTTCGTTTCACTCAGAGCCAAAACATCCAGGTTCCTTTCCTCAAACATACTACCTATCTCTCCTTTTTTCACATATATATATATATATATATATATATATATATATATATATATATATATATATATATATATATATGTGTGTGTGTGCATGCAAGTGAAACACAGTAGACGTGCATGATCATAAGAAAGAAACACAAACATCTAAAAACGTTTCATATACTCACATTGTTTAGAGAATGAAGATAATAATTTAAAAAGGCACTAACTATGCACGGAATATTCTACCTATTAATGCAGTCAGGTTCAGACATCCAGAGGATGCACTCTCTTCCTCCATCTAGTGAGAATATAGAAATATATCTGCCCTTGCTTAATAATTCAGCACCATGTCTCAAATTCGCTATTGATTTAGAAAGGGATGGGACAGTGTTGCCGCTGCTAGGGTTCGAACTTGGGAGGGCACGTGCATGAATCATTTATGTATTTATGTATGTATGTATGTATATTTATGTATGTAAATATGTATTTGTGTGTGTGTGTGTTTGTGGTTTTTATGACCATTTTTATACTTGTGTAAGTAGAAGCCAGTAAGGCTTATGTGTTTGTGTTTAATGAAAATTTGATAATAAAGGTCACTTGAATTAACTATGGCCGAGGCTAAAAGCATAACAGAGCAAATGCATTAAAGAATCAACAGGGGAAGCGTAAGAAGGCGAGATCTAGCGCGTTCACGAGTACAGATGTGGAGGTTTGTATATGGCTTAGTGATCGCTGATGACGCTGGAGGTAGATGGGATGTGGCTGTTCTTGTGGTAACCGGTTCGGATCATTGCCTTTGTGATGCCGAACTGCTCATCAGGGTCGAGGGATCTCACGGGGCAGGATATGACGGTGGCGAAAACGGTATTAGATGTGGTTCAGGTCATGGTTTGGTGAGAGTCTTGAAAGAAGAGTATGTTCTATGTTGAACGTTTGTTGTCTGTATTATGTGTATATGTTACAGTCAAATGTCCGTTTGTTGATCCATGTCTAGATATTGTCTGTCTCTGTATGTTTATGTATGTATATGTATGCGCATGCATTTATGTATTGGTACATAACATATCCAGAGGTAGGGAGATATTGGGTGCGCAGCTGGGAGTTGGGGGTAAGATGGCGGAAGGTCTGCTGTATTCTCCAAATACTAGACACCAGAAATCAATATGAAGTTTTATATTATCATCATTCCATTCGTTTCCTTCTTTTCATTCTTCTCGGTCTCGTATATTTGGTTACTGTGCACTGTCTTGGCAGCCGGGCTGTTAGGGCTATGTGGGCTGAGGGCTGCGGCTTCCACCAGCCTGGTCGACCAACGCGCCAAACCAGCAGCCTAAGCCCTAACCCAGGCTTTAGGGGTGAAGACCCCGAAAACTTCACCAGGTATTCATATTTTGCCATGTTAAGTTCCTTGTGTACCATTCAAGTGGTCTGTCTGTCTGCATGTCTTGTATATCTTGTATATCTTTACTCCCTGTGTACATCACTGGGAGATATTCTATAACTGTGTCCCGGTTGTGATAATGTATTTCGTTGTTGTTTTGGTAAGTGTCACTTCAGTAGTTGTAGATTGAAATTACCTGAGACACAGCAAATTATAATCGTCTTATGACACTCTGCCCTTGAAGAATACGGCACTACCCCTAAGCACAGCAGTACGACCTTTGAGCATGAGGGTACGACCTGATGTATACTTGGAGTAGTACTTGGAGGTTTTTTGACCCCCACAGCTCGAGCTGAGGAGTTTATGCTGCTGGGTTGGGTTGTTGGTTGACCAAGCTGTTGGATTGTGTGGCCCGCAGGCCCACGTAACCCCGCATCCTGACGGTTGTGGTACACTTTGTCAGTGCATACCCAGGGCCTTCAATAAACTGCTGCTCTGTGCATCCCGGTGTCTCTGGTGGCTGCAGATAGAGTTACCGTTTTACAGAGCCTTCCACGCCTCTCGTGCCAATAGGGAATCATTTTTGTGCATAGTTTAGAGATCATTCCTTCTGGGATTTTCCAGTTATGGATATTGATACGCTTCTGTCTGCGTTACTGTGACTGCAGTCGATCTCAGCTGTTAGTTCCTTACGTCGCTGCGGGCCGTGAAGGATCTTGGAACACAGTTTCTAACTGCAGTTTCACACACCATGTAAGGTGCTGTCTATATGCAGCTGTGTCACCATGGTCTCACTTTTCAAAAGTTTTGCCAAGTGTGAATGTATTACTACTGCATTTTGTCTGTTCTCTATTGCCTCTACAGTGTTGTCTCGCGGCCAAGCAACTGAGAGATGCTTGATCTTCCAACCTGAAACCATTTTATCCCAGGTTGTTTAGAGTATCTGATGCCAAAGTGTCAGTCTGTTTACATCTTAAGACTCTCAAAAAGTTTAATGATGTACGACGTCACTGCTATTGGTGGGTAGTTCTTCGGGATTGCTTCGTTTCTTCTCTTGTGGAGTAGGACGATGTGAGTCAGATTATCGGGTTTAACGCCAAACTTTAGACTTTTTTGTCCAGACGAGATGTTTTGTATCTATGACAAGAGTTCCCGGGGATCCCTGGGCTGAATACATGGATATGTTCTCGATAGCCCACTTCAAATCCTGTAATGAGGTGGTGAAATCTGCTGTGTGGAGGTATAGGGGTATCGCTGCTTATGATAAAGTCGATTGGGTCGCGTATGATTAAGGGAGTTTTTAGCTTACTGAACACCGGGGGCTTATACTACTTCATTAGCATCTCACTCATCTCCTGGCGACCATCCAACAGGTATATGCCATCTTCTCTTGTGGTTGTTGGCCATCGATTTGTGTCTTGCACGTGAGTAAAAGTATTTTGGGCGTTCAGCTTTTTCGCTGATGGTTTCCTGTTCTTTTTCCCTTCTCTCGTTTGACACTTCTGTTCACCCATGTGTTTCACGAACTATCTTTTGATTGCTGGTCATACTGGGGGTGTGTTTTTTGAGTCTGCTATTCGTTTTCGCCCCATATGTAGGAATCGTCTTACCCGTTCCAGCCTAGACCTTTTGCGCTTTCTTCGCAGTGGTATATGTCTGTTGTATGTTTGAAGTGTTTGAAGGTCGTGCATGTAACGCACTCCTCTGGTGTTTTGGTACCCAGCAAGGTTTTCCATCATGTCGCAGGGTGGAGTGTATTTTACCCCGGCGGTTCAGCATCCATGATTGTTTTTACTTTGGTTGGTTCTGATCAGCGCATCGTATGTTTGAGATGGTGACGTGAGAGATTAGATCTTCATGACTTGCAAACGTTAGATCTACTCTGGTGTTTCCACTGCTTGGTTCTGTTACTTGCTGACTGAGAGAGACCTTGTCACGCAGCCAAAGTGGTTCTCTTTCTGCAGCTGTTCACCCGAGCTGTTTCCCTTGAGATTTTCAGCTTCAGTATTGTTTCCTGTCTGTTTCCATGTTATGTGTGGTAGGTTGAGACCCCTCAGGATAATGGTATTTGGGACTGGGTCTCCAAGCACTCGAGGCACGTTTTTGTATTTCTTATTTACTCAGTAAAGTCTTTGACTTATATGTGGTGGCTTATGAATTAGTGTAATGACCATGTTTCTGTTTTCAACCTTGGCAACATCATTTATAGAGTCCAGGAGTTCTGCTGGTACAAGAGAATCTTTTCTATGCTGTCCAACTCCTCCAAATGTAGGATGTAACGGGATCCAAACCTCACTGTTCTTATGATCTTTAGTGTGCATTTCTGTAAATGTTGGAAATGCTACATTAGGCTCGCTGTACAATGATTTTGTTATTTATGATTTAAGTCCCTGTAAGTTGGCATATTAAGAGGATGTTATACTTCGTGTTGATATTCCCAGCTGTGTTGAGCTTGACTGAGTGGCTTCACTTCATTTATCATTTTGCAGAGGGAAGACAGAGTCGTCTGTTCCCCCTGACAGTTATTCCCGGTCTCCGTGTGTCGTCATGTTAGAATCTAGTGTAGTTTTTGACCTCTTTGTTTCCTTCCGAGGCGCCATATGTGTCGTGCTCATCTCCAGGTATATACATACCTCGTTATCCCCGCCACCTGCTGGTCTTGACATGTTCATGTACAGCCTTTCCTCTAACGATGATGTGCATACTTGTAGGTGGTAAAGTCTACCTCTTTCCCCACAGCAGCATTTACCTTTCTTGAGCAAGTTTAGATTGTGTGGGGTGTTGAAATTTGCATTTCTTCAATATGACGCGCCAGTTTTTGCACAGAAAAAAGAAAAAAAAAGAAAGTAGATTCGTTTCGGATGGTATCTATAAACTTTGAACAATAAGTGGTTTCCTTTGCTCTTCCATTGTTTTCCTCTTCACGTTTATTCACATCCGTGTCTAAGCTAGTGATGGTTTCCTCTCCTCCACTTCCCATGTAACCCTCTACAATATTTCCTTTCTCAAAATCTCAAGAGTACTCGTAAGTAGGTAAGTACTCTCCTCCCATACTTGAGTCATTCGCTGCTGTGACTTCCTCCCTCCATACTCGCATTTCCTAGAGTATTTTCTATTTTGAGTTTCCATAAGTGGGTCAGTGTCTTCTAGACCACATTTCATTTCAGCTTTTCTCATTTCCTTATCTGTGTCTCGTCATTCGTGGCGGCTGTGATATTAAACAGGGGTAATGATTTCGTAGACTTTTCTCCCTTGGGTATGGCAGAGCCCCGTTGGATAAATCTCTTATGATAGAAGGAATGAATTATGGGTCGGACATACGGTCTTCTTGGTGTGCAGTTTTGACTGGTTATATTTTGTTGGAGTTTATAGTTGTGCTGTAAAAATGGAATGTCTGCGAATGTTTGCTAGCGAGTGATGCCTTGATGATGATGATGATGTCCGAGGACCCAACTGGGTATGATGAGCTGGTCTTTGACCTGACCCTTTAAGAGTCGAGTCAAAAGAGAGTTCACTATACTATACCAGAGGGTCTCACTATCGTGCTCTAGGTCCGCTTTGTCTTGAGTCATGCCGTCATTCCCATGCTTCGCATTGTCGTGATCAAGGGTCGTGAGTTCGTCCTTGAGGATCGTACCGTCGTGTTCAAGCATCATACCGCTATACCTAGAGATGGTACCGCCGTGCTTAAGGATCGTACCGTCGTGTTCAAGGATCGCACTGTCTTGATGAAAGATGGTACCGTCCTGCTCAAGGATCGTACCATCATGCTCAGAGACGGTACTGTCGAGCTTTAGGGTCGTATCGTTGTGCTAATGGGGTTAAGCCTTGTGTGTTTGCTATCTGCTGATGATGCCCTGGAGAGTGTGACGACCCCAAGCCTTATCATGTGAAGTATTATGAAGATAAATCACTGGTGGTGGGTTCTCCTTGCATTAGCACGTCGTGTATAAACTATTCCTCTCCTAGGGTTCATTCTGGTGTTTTTCTCTCATATATCTTTGCCATTATCCTCATTTATATTTATGTATGTCCATCTGTATCTCTTCATTTACACCATTCGCCTCACGGCGAATAGCGTTCCTTTATTCAAAGGAGGTGCGATAACCTCTCCCCGTCATCCACTGATAGGTCTTTCTAATCTTTAGCTTAGGGTATCGCTAATTCTGTCGCTCTACCTTTACTTCACTTTTCCGGTCTGACAGTACTACAGCTATCTTTCCTCTAACTCCACACTGGATGACTAACGTTCCTTCACCCCCTGATGCTCTTCTTACTGATCCTATGCCCCTCCCTGTAATCTGTCCGAGAAGCGCCTCTGTCTCAGGACACAAGCAAGGCTTATGGTCCTGAAAGAGTGTGCCTCTGAACCTGTAGTTGTTCGTCTGTTCCGTTTCTTTATAAATACCAAAACTTTTTCTTCTTGGAAGCATTCACTGACACATCCCATCCCTAAGAATAGTGACGTTCTGACCCCTCTAACTATCGTCCTATTGATTTGACATCTATCACTTCCAAATTCTTTGAATCCCTCCTCAACTCCCAGATCCTTAGATACCTCGAAAATAACAGTCTTCTCTCTAATCTTCAGTATGGTTTCAGTAAAGCGAGATCCATTGGTGATATTCTCTCCTATCTTACTAATGTCTGGTCATCATCGCTGAAAGATTTTGGGGAGTCATGTGTAGTTGCCCTTGACATATGCTTTTGGCAGGGTGTGGCACTGGGGTCTCATCTCTAAGCTCCCCTCTTTTGGCTTTCCTCTCTCACTTTGGTCTTTCATATCTAGCTTCCTCCCCGGCCAGTCTATCTCTGTGGTTGTTGATGGATCAGTCTCACCCCTTTCCTCCATTAACGGCGGTGACCTTCAAGGTTCTGTCCTGTCCCCCATATTTTCCTCCTTTTTTTTCAACGATTTACTCTCTCATACAAATAATCCAATGCACTCATACGGTGACGACTCAACACTGCATTCATCCACATCCTTCAATTCTGCTCCCTCTTCTCTCACTCGATTTACATCTCGTCTTGACATAGCTTCCTCAATAAACTCAGACTTGAATATGATATCTCATTGGGTTACACGAAGTCTTGTTAAGTTTATTGCCTCCAAGACCCAATTTCTACTCATCTCTCTATCAAAAACTCCTTACTACTCTCGTCTCTTCATTGACGTACCTCATGACTCACTGAACATACTTGGCATCACTGTAACATCCAATCTTTCTCAGAAACCTCACATTACAGGAACAGCTAGGTCTACCTCAAAGAAACTGGGTATCCTGTTTAAATGTTGATATTTCTCTTCTGAACAGTTGCTCCGTTTACACAAGGGATTGATTCGTCCTTGTATGGAGTACTGCTCTCACGTTTGGGGTGGTTCGAGCTCTGCATCCTTACTTGACAGAGTTGAGTCGAAAGCGGTCTTACATATGAAACTGTCCCAGGCTAACTTCTGAACTTGACCCCCTTGCCCTACGCCGCAATGTTGTTTCGCTTTACTCTCTTTTATAGGTATTACTTTGGTTTTTGCTCCCGAGAGCTGGGTGCTTGCCCCGAGAGCTGGCTGCTTGTGTTCCCCCACCAGACCACGCAATACTTGGCAAGCTGCTGCGTCACATGATTATTGTGAGGCCATCAGCAACTCAAGGGTGGGCCGTTTTGATACCTGCTGCTTTCCCAACACATCGAAACTTTGGAACTCTTTACCTTCTCATGTCTTTCCCAACAACTATAACCTGGCAAATTTGAAAAGATAGGTTTTTCACTTCTTGCAGAATTCTTAGATACTTTCCCTTATCTTTTCTTTTTCCGTTTCGTAATTCTGTCTATATTACAGTTAAGGCCCGGCCTTGATGTGGACTAATGTCCGTGACTGGAGCCTTCAATATAAAATGTAAGAATTATCCGTCTATTACTAACTTCTTGATTTAGAATTTTACAGTTTCTTGTGTAAACCTTGACCTTGAAAGTCATTCATCCATTTATACTTTCTTCCTTGTCCGAAATAACGTTTTCTTGACTTGATTCTAGGACTCGATGAGCTGTGAAATGAAAACTTTAGACCAAGAAAAATCAATGAATACTTTTATTTGGACAGTTCGGAGTCATTCGAGGTCTACCATTAGTAGCTGCAGTGTGGGTAATTAGCGCCTCTATAGGCAAATTGCTGCGTCTTGATGCCTTAAAGTCGAGGAATTGTTCATTGTCGAAATAATAGAATGTAATGTCATTACTTGGACCAGGTTTTCATTTCTCCTGGGAAATATCTGTATCAAATGAGAAAAATGGGCAAGACCATCCAGCTGCCGGAATTGGTCTGGAAAACGTGATTTCGAACTTAATAAAAACGTGTACTCGGTGCAGAGAGAAATATCTTAAAGAATAGACATATTGATTATCGTTCCGCTAGACTAAATAATTAATATAGGTTTCGCTGAATGATCCCTTTGAATGTCTTGCTGAATAATGAAAATGTCAGCAGGTTATCCTGGGGGGGGGGGGGGGGGGGGGGGGAATTGTAGGGGAGTCATTCACAGAGCCGGGGGTTGTGGGGCGGTTCATTCACAGAGCTGTAGTTGTTACACCAGTAATGTTTGGTCAACGCCATCACCACCAGAGCTGGCTTTTGTTATAGTCATATCCCCAGCACCTCTTCCTCCACCACTTCCCCAACACTTATCCCTCTACCACTTACCCAACACCTCTCCCTCCACCACTTACCCAACTCCTCTTCCTCCACCATTTACCCATCACCTCTCCCTCCACCGCTTACCCAACACCTCTCCCTCCACCACCAGACGCCTTCTCCTCCCACACCACCGCCACCCACCTCAACCCTGGCACCACCACCTTTAAGACGGTGGCCGGCCTTCACCAGCCGAAGACGTAAACTGCACATCGATTTTCCAGCGGCCGTAGTAGCGAGGAGGAGTGGGAGAGGGGCGCGAAGATGGTGTCCTGGATATGCTGCCAGAGAGAGAGAGAGAGAGAGAGAGAGAGAGAGAGAGAGAGAGAGAGAGAGAGAGAGAGAGAGAGAGAGAGAGAGAGAGAGAGACCACTTACTGACGAGTACCTGCCGCAAGTTTGTGCCATTAGGAAGGGCTCAGAGCGTGGCGCTCACCGCGTGTCTTGCTTAATTAACAAATAACTGTTGTCCTCTGACGCCACGAACAGTGGTGCATTATTGTCATTCTTGGGTTTGATTTGGATCTGTTCCCACCCATTCATCATGGTTTCCTTTCAAGGTCTCTGAGCTAGTACGTGCAGTTTTATTTTTGTTGGGCAGGAAGTTACATAGACTTTACTCCTGTGTCACAGGTTTCCCGCTGGAGAGACTTTGAGAGGAGGAAGTTGCGAGCAAATGTGAACAAGAGTAAGGTTATGAGAGGCAGCAGCAGCAGCTTGGAGGAGACAGGATAGTTTGAGTGTGAGTTTGAAGAAGGATATCCTAAGGTGCATGAAGTGCTTTAGGTACTTGGGAGCGAACGTGGCAGTGGAGGGCTTTGGTGGGTATGAAGTGCTTTAGGTACTTGGGAGCGAACGTGGCAGTGGAGGGCTTTGGTGGGTATGAAGTGCTTTAGGTACTTAGGAATGAACGTGGCAGCGGAGGGGCCTGGGGAGTATGGCAGTGGAGGGAACCTTGGGGGGACTAAAGTGAGTCACATGATCGAAGACGAGGCGCTAAGGTCATGGGTGCGTCAGGGGTCGTGTGGAAGGTTAGTGCCTGCTAGGTCGAAGATGGGTGTGTCTTGAAGCTACGGGAAGGAGACCGAACAGCTTGGTATGGATGCGAGTCTTGAGACGCAAAATGAAGTGAAGATGAAGGACGCATTGGAAATAAAGTGCCTGAGGACAGAATGTGGCTTTAGGCATGATCATTATGTTAGGAATAAATGTCAGAGAGACAGAGAAAGGTTGGAGTGAACGCAGTCTGATTCAGAGAGATGATCGAGGTGTGCTATAATGTTCCAGACACAAGGAGAGGATGAGCTAAGACAAACTTGTGAGGAGCACATATGTCAGAAGTGGTTGGAGAAGGGAAAGGTGGAGACCGAGGTGATGGAAGGATGGCGTTCAGGAGCCTTCGGGGTATCGGGACCTGAACATTCAGGAGGGTGAGAGGCGTGCATGAGATATAATGAGATGTATGGATGTGATATATGGTATATAAGGTAAGAGGAAAACGATGTTCAAATATATCATGGGTCCATTGGTGTTTGTAGACCTGTCTCTTGAAGGTAAAGAAGTAATAGGAATGAGAAAAGACGAAAAGATGAAGAAAATCTTAAACCTTAGCTGTTCGAGGGAAGTAGTCATCATAACAGTCAATCCTCGAGTGGTCTGTCTTCATACAAGAACTGTCAGAAGCAACAGCCGGACGCGACCCATGTGTCAACCACGCCATGGGGATAGGGACACATGTGGACAGCTCACGAGACCAGTGGTCAAATGATATGTGAAGAACAGAGAGAGAGAGAGAGAGAGAGAGAGAGAGAGAGAGAGAGAGAGAGAGAGAGAGAGCAGGAGTATCGCAGCTTACAGAAGGGGATGGTTGAAGGGAGGGTTAAGCTAGGAGAATAATTGAGATGAAAGGCTTCTGACTCCACTCTCGTTAATAGGGAGTTGGAGGAAGAACCACCCAAGATATACGACCAGTGATTCATACTAGAGGGATGAAACCCCTGTAGGTGTGATACAACTGATCAGAGGGAAGTTGATTATGGCGCATGTTCAAATATCCCCAGCTTTTGGGAAGCAGATCTTTTGATGTTGATCATAATCGGGCCATGAAACTCTTCCTTTTCCATGAATCCCACTCCACTATCATTTCTTCTCGGAATCATTACAAAGCAACTCCTCGTAAAGTAAAGCACACTTTCATTTAAAGAAAATTCAATAACGCTCTCTGGCCATCTCTCCTTCTTACATACGTATACTTAAGTATATCTCTACTTTTAAACCTGGTATTCCCAGTCACCAGTCTTCTTTCAGCACATAGATCTACAAGCTCTTCACCATTTCCATTTACAACACTGGACACCCTATGTACACCAATGATTCCCTCAACTGCCACATTACTCACCTTTGCATTCAAATCACCCTTAACTATAACCTGGTCTCGTGCATCAAAGCTGCTAACACACTCACTGAGCTGCTCCCAAAACACTTGCCTCTCATGATGTTTCTTCTCATGCCCAGGTGCATAGGCACCAAAAATCACCCATCTCTCTCCATCCACTTTCAGTTATACCCATTTCAGTCTAGCGTTTATTTTCTTACACTCTGTCACATACTCCCACAACTCCTGTTTCAGGAGTAGTGCTACTCCTTCCTTTGCCCATGCCCTCTTACCAACCCCTGACTTTACTCCCAAGACCTTCGCAAACCACTTTTCCCCTTTACCTTTGAGCTTCGTTTCACTCAGAGCTAAAACATCTAGGTTCCTTTCCTCAAACATACAACCTATCTCTCCTTTTTTTCATCTTGGTTACATCCACATACATATAGACACCCCAGTTTGAGCCTTCGAGGAGGATGAGCACTCCCCGCGTGACTCCTTCGTCTGTTTCCCCTTTTAAAGTTAAAATACAAGGAGGGGAGGGTTTCTAGACCCCCCTCCCCTTTAGTCGCCTCCTACGACACGCGGGGAATGCGTAGGAAGTATTCTTTCTTCCCTATCCCCAGGGATATATGTTTCTTGCTTACCGAGGAAGCGTGAGGGTGTTGTATAGGTGCCGTAAATATTTTTCTTGTGAGCAGCTGTTACATGTCTACATGGATTCATTTGCCGCAGTATGGGGTACTGCTCACATACGAGGCTGCTCTTCCTCCTTTTTATTCGCCAGAGTGGAATCAAAGGCCTTGCGTCTCATTAAGTCTCCAGCCATGATATCTTCTCTTATCATCCCCCTCTCTCCCTAGTGCTGGTGGTGCCCTCTTCCTGTTGTATAAGAATCATGTTGGCCACTGTTATCGTGAGCGGTCTGCCTGTGTCCCTATCACTAAGGCTTGGATCCTTGACACGCGCCTGACTGCTGTTTCCCATGAGCTGTGTGTGCAGATTACCTGATGTGATACGTCCGTCCTCCTCGGATAGCGAGACTGATTCTCTTTCGTCTTTCGCTCTTCCTAAAACTTCTCTGTCTCTTAAGACTCGCGTCTACAAACACCAGAGGACCTCCGATTCATCTTACCATTCTCTTTCTGATTCCTCTCACTCGAGAAGGCCATGATTGGGGCATGTTTTTACAGTGGTGTAACGAGCTTTATAGAAAAATGAATAACCTTTGCTGTGAGTGGGCTGACCCAGGGCGTATGAAGTGGTGAAGGTAAACCACGTGATAGTGTGTGAGGCTTGGCTCAAGATGGTGGCCTCTGGGTTTCGGTGTACGCGACATCCAGAAGGGGAGTATGTTTTCCTTCCCTGTTGTAGTGTTTTTTTTTTCATTATTTCTTCGTTCAAGGACGTTGGTGTTGACTCCTGCAGTTTGTTAGCGTACACAGATTGTTATGTAATCTTCCTCTCGTTCTTTCTTAAGCTTTAAAGGTCAAGGTCTTTTAAACCTCTCATGGTTATTCTTACGCTGCATGCCATCGATTTTCCCTGCGAGTTGCTCCTGAATTCTTCATAAGTTGTTTGTTTCAGCTTGCTTAGAGAGAGAGAGAGAGAGAGAGAGAGAGAGAGAGAGAGAGAGAGAGAGAGAGAGAGAGAGAGAGAGAGAGTATGAGGAGCCATATTGTACCACCGTAAACCGTGCGTCGCCAGGTTCCCCCGTCTGGCAGTATAGACCCTCTGGTCTGCTTTTGCTGCCACAAGGAATTTCCATTACGTTTTGGTATTTGTCGACGCAGCTAAGCCCGAGTAATGCCCCTTAGTTGTGTGTGTGTGTGTGTGTGTGTGTGTGTATGTGTGTGTGTGTGTGTGTGTGTGTGTGTGTGTGTGTGTTGGGAGATGGGGAGAGGCGGGTTGGGGGGAAAGACACGAAATTGGTTTTAGGCGTGGAAAATAAGTTTTCTCCCTCCATACATTTCCCGAGGAAGTTCTTATGCCTTGCTTCGCCACTTCAGTGAGATTGGACCATAAGAAAGACCTTTTAATGAAGTGGCTTATCTGGACGGTCTCTGGCGCAGTGAGAGTACAGGCTGAGAGAGAGAGAGTACAAGCCCAGGGGAGAGTAGAGGTTGGGGGGAGAGGGTTCAGTGTAGCCACCCGCAGAGTCTCCTGGGGCTGGCACTGACTGCAGTAAGGCCGTGGGAGGCACGACGACATTGCAGAATTAAAAAGTGTTCAGAAAATCTTTCACGGCTTCTGTTGAGGTGGTAATGGAATTAGACCAGTGGGAGCGACTGAAAGCACTGAGGCTGTGCTGTCTGGAACGCAGACGAGAGAGAGACGTATCGTCCTTCACACTTGGAAAACTCTGGAAGGCATGGTCTCCATTCATCACTCAGAAGTACTTCGCTATCGGCCAGGCAGGTATGAAAGACTGTAGAATATTACTAACTAAAATCAACAGGTGTGATCAGCCTAACACACACTGCCTGCAGCCATCTGAAGCACTATGGAATACACGGTAGAAAAATTCGAGAGGAACTTGGGTAAGTATTCACAACCTGTGCCAGACTAGCCAGGTTGTGGTGGTTACGTGCGCCTGCGGGACGCATTTTTTCGACAGCTTGGTCGATCAACGACCCAACTCAGCAGCTTGAGTCCCGCTTGGTCTGTGGGTTTCAAGCACCACCGAAGACGGCTCCAGATATGCCCCTGGTGTCCGAGGATCACTCATGAAAATGTAAGGACCATCCAACATTTTATAAGAATCAAGAAAACCTCTGTATAACCCGGCCGAGAATGTAGTTTTTTTTTTTTTTTTGTAGAAAACGGAGACAACTGCACAGGCTATTTAGATTTTTAAAAGCCGAGAACATCCAGGAAGATGAGACAACAAGAATATTCAGGAAAATCAGACGACCATTTAGGGAATCCTTCGAGGTGGTTCAGCAGTTGAGGATTTCCCAAAACGATGGTTGTAGAGGAGGGATTTAGCGGAGCTGGGAAGGTCCCGGCTTGGTAACCCGGTAATTCACCTCTGCCCGTCCGTGATGTTCCCCGTACGTTTATCCGTGGTATGCCCGGTACATCTGTCTGTGGCGTGTCCAGTACATTCCTTCAGGGTGTCCCCGGCATATCCATCCACGGTGTCTCCACCACATCCTTCAATGATGTCCTAATACATCCTTCCGTGGTGCCCCTAGCACACCCGTCCGTGGTGCCCCCAGCACACCCGTCCGTGGTGCCCCCAGCACACCCGTCCGTGGTGCCCCCAGCACACCCGTCCGTGGTGTTCCTAAAATATCCGTCTTTGGTGTCCACGATGCATCAGTCTGTAGTGTCCTCGATGTACCTCTGTAATGACCCCAGTATGTGTAACCGTGTTGCCTCTCGTACGTGTGTCCGTGATGTTCTCAGTAGGTTATGTCTTACATCCACGCACCATCCCTCCGTGATGTCCTCAGTACATCCGTCTGTGGTGTCCTCCGTACATCCGTCTGTGGTGTCCTCCGTACATCCGTCTGTGGTGTCCTCTGTACATCCCTCCGTGGTGTCCTCAGTACATCCGTCTGTGGTGTCTTCTGTACATCCGTCTGTGGTGTCTACATGCCAGGTTCATGCGTTAATAGTAAAGTTTGAGAGAGTGGGTTCGACGCATCCCCCAAGGTTGTTCATTCTACGTAAGGTTAGGCATTTCATGTATGTAATGGCTTCTCGTCCCCTAGACAGTGTAAAGAGAGTGCAGACGTGGGCTGTGCAGCGACAACGACGTGTGGAGAGTATGTAGAAGATTCTGTAGTCACGATGAGGCAGGTCTTGTTACGGCAAAATGTGTTGAAATGGGACAGAAGAGAGTTTTTAGTTTCAAGCATGGCAGATAGTCTTCAAGCCTGGGTTGTGACCAGGGAGGCGAATTTAGAGGATAGCTCCTCCTTCCTACCTCCTAGAAAGACTTGTAGGTTTCCAGAAGAAGATCTTAGTATCATAATGGTCGAGAACTCCCTCGTTAAGGATCAGGACCAGGGGTTCTGTATGAAGGGAAATGGGTGGAATAGTTATTGCCTTCGTGGTTGTAAACTTGAGGATATTCTTGACAGTTTGACGACATAATCTCAAACACTCCGGAGGAGACCGCGTTTGTTGCCAAGGTTGGTACTAACAATATAGCTAGTGGCAGGTCGGAGGAAATGTTTGACATAGGTTGAGGATATTATGTTTAAGTTTGAAGTGAATCGTGGAGGTTTAGTGTACCGGGATTGCTACCTCGGTTTGACGTCAGTTCCTGTACTTTCAGTAGACTGCAGGGGACTAACAGCAGAATTAAGGCTGTTTATAGAGAGCAGGATAGAGTCTTTTACATAGATTTATGGCAACATTATATTCAGGAGAGAAATTTGTATGCCAGGAACGGCCTCCATTTGAATGGAATAGGGAAAGCCCGCCTAGGCAGAATGTTAGACAAAAATATTAGGCTTTTTTTTATTCGATAGACATAGATTATTCAGGTACTTATTAGACGTGAATACGAAGAGAAAGATTCAGGACAAGGAACATGGCTGGCATGTAGAGGCGGAGGATGGGTGGGACCAGGAGAGCAAGGAACACGTGTGTCAGATTCGGAAAGATGATCATAGAGCTGGGCAGGCTGCGGGAAGTTCCCAAGTAGAGGTCATATATCAGGTAATTTAAGGTGGGAAGGAGGTAGGGGAATATGGTGGGATCTGCCGCTGGTTGGTAGTTGGAATTGAAGCAGGTTAGAGTCAAGGCAAGCTGGGGCAGGTACATATAAGTTTATAAGAGGGGGAATAGATGGGAACGGGGCGGGTCAGGTCAGGTCAATATGGGGTCACCGGTGGGGGAGCCCTACCCCACTGCTGGATACAAATGTGCCAAAAAGGAAAAGTCTCGGTCATATATCAAGTTATTTTATGTTGATGCGCGGAGCGTTCATAACTTCTTTTTTTTTTTTTTTTTCCCCGAGTGACGATTGCTTTAAAAAAAAATTACGATATTGGCATTTCGGAATCTGGCTTAGATATTGAAAAGAAAAAAAAAAGTTCTTGCCGAATGTACGATTCTTAGGGACAGTCTGTTTGATCACAGAAAATGGTGACGATGCAAGACGACGAAGCTATGGTAAATACTTTAAACTATTTTGTTTTATGTGTATTTACATTTGAGTACAACTCAGGTCCCGAATTCATTTCCGTTGCTAATAGGGGAAACTTTTTTCGTAACAGCAGGCCTGCGTAAGTTATATCCAAGGACACTGAAAGATGCCAGAGCCAAGATGATTAAGCCCTTGGCTACTCTTTACAATAAGTCGCTTGCTGCGGGAAATGTTCCGGATGAATGGAAATTTGCCAATGTAACCCCGGCATTTATAGTCCAATTAGCTTAACGTCTGAAGTTGGTTGACTAATGGAAACCATCATTCGCGATAAGACTGTAGACCATTTAGTGAAACACCACTTGATAAACGATTCTCAGCGTGGTTTTCCACAGAACCGCTCATGTTTGACATATGTGCTCGATTTCTTTTATGAAAGCTGTTCATGTCACCTATTCAGATTTTCAAAAAGCATTCAGTAAATTTCCACATCAAAGGTTACTTACAAAGTTGATTCATATGGTAATAGATGGGGTTGTACTTCAATAAGGACCTTAGCTGTCTAGCTGTACAGTAGTGATTAATGGTCAACCCTCTGAATGGTTAGACGTAACAAGTGGTGTGCCACAGGGGTCATGACGTCTTGGAGCCATTTATCTGTCTCATATATTTATGAAATTGATAATGAGCTACGAAGTAAGATATCTAAATTCCCGGACGATACTGACTGGGAAATAAATCTACGGCAGAAACTGAACGTCTGCAGCCTCATACTGACATACACAAACTGATGAACTGGGCTGATAGGTGGCAAATGAATTTTGGTATTGATAAATGCATAGTTTTCCATATCGACACGAAAAATGAAAAAACAAGCTATAATATGAATTATTTTGATTTACAAAAGGTAAATGAGGAAAAGGGCTTGGGTGTGATAATCTCTGGTGATCTAAAGCCAAGTTGACAGTGCACAGAAGCAGTGAATATGGCGAACAAAATTATTGGATCCGTGGGCAGGACTTTCGAATTTAAGTCTCAGGAAATTATTTTCCCTTTTTACAACTCACTGGTGCGTCACCATCTGGAATTTTGTGTACAGCTTTGGTCACCCTACTTGAAGAAAGACACAGACAGAATGGAGAGAGTACAGGTGCGAGCTTCCAAGATAATTTCCGGTCTTAGAAATAAATCCTGTCAGAGCCGGAACGATTCACCAGTTACTGTAGATGAAAGCAATATTATGAATACGTTGAAGTTTCGACGATGAAATCTATTGCTTCAAGTCCACGACTCACATTATTTGCACCTCCTTATCTATACGATAAGTTTAAAGGTCTCCCTCTTTGAAAAATCTGTCTTTCTACACCAGCCACATGAATCAATGACCTTCTTATCTATTCCACTACCACAAACATCCCCCAAAGGATCCAGTGGTCTGTTGCTGTTTGAATTCAGTTGTATATGTGACGTTTTTATAGTAACTGTGATGTGTGAATGTTGTATAGTGAGGGTGATGTGTGAAGGTTGTATAGTGAGGGTGATGTGTGAAGGTTGTATAGTGAGGATGATATGTGAAGGTTGTATAGTGAGGATGATATGTGAAGGTTGTATAGTGAGGATGATATGTGAAGGTTGTATAGTGAGGATGATATGTGAAGGTTGTATAGTGATGATAATGAGTGAAGGGTTTTTAGTGACGATGGTTTGTGAAGTGTGAGGTTGGTAGCGTTGTCGTGTTTGAATGTTTTTATACATTATGATTCTCATCACGAATGAAAATTAATGAGGAAACCTGAAGTGACGCACAGGAGACACTGATCCTTGTTTACCGTGTTCCATGTATGCTGCCGTGGTGCAGTGATTAGCATTACTAATCTGTAATCCACTGTCCCAGGCTCGATTTTCGGCGCGGACGGATGGCGCACAATCCACCCAGTTGTTCATCCCTCCCTGGTTTGGTAGATAGATTGGTACGAAGCTGTGGCTGGTATAAACCACCATAGCTGTGTCAGGCTTAGCCAGCCGCCGACAGCTGGTAACTCAGTTCTAGTTTCCCCAGGGATGTCCACGTGAGGGGACAATACCCCACTGACAGGCCTAGCCAGTCGACAGCATGTAACCCTGCACGAGTATCCCCAGGGAGTGTTCGTGTCCGGGGACGTGAGGCCACCAGGGACGAGCCCTCGGCCTGGCGGGGGCTGGTGATTCAGTGTTATGTTTCAACACCTGAGCAAGACCTATTACAGCTCTCCTCCTCCTCTCCCATTCCTCTTTTGTTTTCATTCGTCTTATGATAAAGGTAAGAGGCTTACTTTGTGGCAAAGGTTATCACAGAAGTGTCCTCTTGAATCTTTACGTCTCGTTTACCTCACCAGGGCTTCTGCTCCTACCTGTGACGAGAAGGGAAATCAGAAGTGGAACGACCAATTTAGACAATGAAATATCCCCTCGTAGTAAATGGTATTAGATGGTGCACACTGTCCTTGTTCAGTGATCTGTCAAGGAAGGAGAATCATATGGTCGATTACTCTCAGTAATGTAACTCGCTGATTTGCAGTGGGCAGCAGAGTTTTGCATTGTTTTCGTATGGATATTTGACTCGAGTGGCGTGTAAATCAGTCTTCGCAGGTCATACAAGGCTGTCTCTTCGCGTGGTATCTGTACATCAGGTGTCTGTAGGTCGCTACCAGGTTGATGTAGGTTGCCAGACGAGACTGTCTAAACGCATGTTTCAGTGCTACAGTAGAAGAATATAATCCAAAGCAGAAAATGAGCTTACTGTAGAGACTTTAGGCACAGTGTAGAGGACTAGTTTGTTGTAGAACATTTAGATAGAAGTAGAGCATCTCATGACGTTAAGACACTAGGTCATTGTAGAAAGGTGTATGTTATGAAAACTAGATCCAGAAAAATGATAATTTCATTGTAAGGCATTTACGTACTGTGAGCACCAACCCTACTGTAGGTCCCCAGGTCACTGTAGGTCCCCAGGTCAATGTAGGTCCCCAGGTCACTGTAGGTCAGCATCGTGTTTTACAACGCCTTCAGATATAGAACTTAAGCCATCTTCACGTGCCATCTTTTCGTAGAACACCAAGTTATGGTATGACATACATATCTGGAGAACAGTTATATAACTTGGTTATATAACTTCGAGAGCAGGGTAAGGTGGGCTCCTTTGGGAGGACGAGGGTTCTCTTCGCCAGTTGACGATGCTGTAGCATTGTGGAAGGTGAATCCCTCTCGTTCGTGGTGTTACCTCCTACAGGCAAAGTCCGGGAGCAGTCCTCCAAAACACTGTGGAACTCCAGGGGCAATGAGAGACACAAGTCACTGTCCTTATCGTAGGACTTCGATCGGTTCTTAGCTGGTCACCTACGAATGTCTTCGAATTTCAGTGCAACATGAACCATCATGAAATATTCCTGAGCACCTGCCCATGTGTATAGTGTGCCTGGAGGTGAATATTTAGTGCCGTTTATCTCTCTCTCTCTCTCTCTCTCTCTCTCTCTCTCTCTCTCTCTCTCTCTCTCTCTCTCTCTTTTCTGCTTCGCTTCGTCTTTACTTACCCTTACCTTAGGTTGGGATAAAGCATCACCTATGAGACATACCCGGCGGGGCCCACCTGCTGGTAACTGCACGATTCCCTCAGGGGGCGTCTGTTTCCGGAGACATGGCCCTCACTGGCAGGCGTAATGAGCTTACCAAGGGCTAGTACTTTACTCCTAATTATCCCTTCCACTCCATCTCCTTACCCTTATATCCTCACGTCTTGTATTTCTCTTTTCTCTTAGATTTTCTTCACATTTACTCCAGGTTCATCTTCTTCCTTGCCATTGACAGAACGTTGTTGTCCCGTCTTACCTCAGGCCAGCCAGAGTAGGATGGTAACGTGGGAAGATCTTGTGTTTGCTCTGGTGGTGCTTATGGTGGCGTCCTCCTTCCTCCTACTTCCTGGTTTTCATTCTCTTCTTCCTCGACCGTTTTCTTTTTTGTGTGCCACTGCCACCATCCTAGTCCCTTAGGCATCATATTTGTACTGTTGTTGCTGCTGCTTTTCTTGCCAATATTGTTTCTCCTCCTTCTTCGTTTTTGTCTCCTCCTCCTCCTCCTCCTCCTCCTCCTCCTCCTCCTCCTGTCAAAGTTGCCTTCCGTTATAAGGAAATAAGCCGTCTCTTCCATCGGCAAACCTATAAAGTAGGACCATCATCAGCACAGGAGAGTGCAGCCGAGAACCTCTTGAGAAAAAGGAAAGGCGGCAGGTGTTGCTTACCAGTGGCTGTCACCATGCGGGATGCTCAAGGGTGTGGGTCAATAGGTCGGCGGCAGGACACGAAACAGAGACGAAATGGAAGAATTTTAGAGAGCGGGGACTGTTCTTTGTGTGGAACTGAAGAGAAAATAGAGTAAGAGGGAAATGTCGCTCAGTTAGATATTGATATAACATAAAAGAAGAGAGCAGTGGTAGTGATAGAAGACGAGACAGTCGTGCAGTGGTAAAAGGTTAATGTGTTAGTGATATGTAAGAAGAGAGAGCATTCCAGTGACAGAAGGAGAGATTATTAACAATGTGAGAGACATTATTTCAGTTATAGAAGGGGGAATGTACATGAGTTTACGTGAGACAGACGGACAACAGGAGGCCTGATTGGCCCGCGACTGGGTTGTCTGGTGAAAAAATATAAAACATAATTTGAGAAAATGTCATTTTGCTCACCAGTTTTTTAAGCTATCACCGACTCCCCGCTGCTGCACATTAGTTTTCTAGTGTCCCCGTTACTGCTGTCGTTTATACGTTTATTATCGGCGTTTTTCATAAGAGTATACCTGAATTTATGAAATATTTGTCAAACGACTTTTGAAGGTATTAATAGTTTTAGCATTCGTTCCGTCTGACGTCAACTGATTCCCCTGCTTAACGCACATATAGCAAAGGAAGCTTTTTTTCCCACGTCCGTACATCTTTTAGCCTTGAGTTTTATTTTGTATGTCCTGGTAACCGTATTTCTTGTATTTCGAAAAGATGTTCGTGATTTACTTTATCGAACTTGTTCAGAATTTTGAACATTTGGATTAAGTCGCCGAGAAGTCTACTTTTTTTTTTTTTTTTTTAAAAAAGAAGAGATTCAGCCATTTTAGCCTCTCTTCGTATGCCAGATTTCTAAGGGATAGGATCAATCTTGTCATACGTCCTTGTATTTACTTTGATTTTTGTTCGTCTTTTTTATAGTCTGGGGACCAAAACTGGACTGCATATTCAAGGTGTGGTCTTACTAGAGGATCATAAAGAGTGAGAATTGTTTCTGGTGTCTTGTAGTCTATGTTCCTGGCTATGAAACCTAACATTATATTGCCTTTTTTCCTTGCTGCTTGACACTGTTTAGTGTACTTCAGATTGTTGCTAATGACAACTTCAAGTTCCTTTTCTTCATTCACTTTCGATGGAGAGTTTCCGAACAGTTTGTTGTCGGAACGTTTATTCGTGTCTCCAAAGTGCATAACTTTACACTTGTCTACATTGAACTTCATTTGCCATCTGTCTGACCACTGTGCTAGTAAGTTCAGATCTCTTTGAATCATTTCGCGGACTCGCCTGTTTACAGCTCTACCTCCTGGTTTAGTACTGTTAGCAAATTTGGAGATCTTTGGTATGAGACCGAGTTCTAGGTCATTAATGTATGTTATGAAAAGATTTGGGTCCAGGATCGACCCCTGTGGCACACCACTTGTTGCGTCTAGCCAACTGAGGCTTCGCCGTTTAATACTACACGCTGCTTTCTTCTGGTAAGTCAGTCTCTGATCCTTGTACAGAGTTGTTCACCGATTCCGTGTGCTTTGAGTTCATGTAAGTCTCTTGTGAGGTACTTTATCGAAATCCTTTTGGAAATCTGAATATACATCAGACGGTACTTTTTGTCCCAATTCTGAGAAATAACATTAAAAGATTTCGGCAAATTCGTCAGGAAGGATCATCTGTCGCGAAAACCTTGTTGGCTAATTATATGGAAGAACAGATAGCATTACAGTGACAGGAAAGGGTGTTAGGCGATATAAGGAGGCGCACTGCAACCTGACACCAAAGAAGTGTTGGGTAAGACAAGGCCTTCAGCGAGGCTTTGTGGTGATAGTTCTCGGTGAAGGTGCGTCTAATGTACGGTGTACAAATACAGGTGACGTGTGGAGAGAGACGGGGGCGGCTGATGAACACCTAACTGCTGATACCTATGTCATGCTCACCGCATATCTTGTTTGTTGAACTATGCTGCTTCTCTCGCGATCACTCCACCTCCGTAGTTATCAGTGGGAGGTTCTCTGATACTGTCCTCAACCGTGAGTCGTATCTCTTTAATGTTACCGTAGCGACTTCATGTATATTCTACTCAGTTGTCCAGGTGTTGCATTAAATAACATCGCGAGTTTCCTCGCCGAGTATTCCTGTATATTTTCAACGGACGCCTTTTTAGTGCGTTCCCTGGTTATTACGCCTGATTTGATGATCCTTTATCGTCCTTCCCAGGTTGTTCTCAGGTTTGAAATGTTTTTTTTCATAACTTCTATTCGCTGCCGAGGATATGTTATCATGTAGCGCCTCTCCCTTCTTCGTTCTAGGCTGTTGTCGAATCGAAGTTTCTTCAACCATTCCTTGTAGTTCACATGCCCCAAACCATCAATAGATCTGGTAAATTGTTTCTGTAGTATTTATTGTTTATTTGGTTCCGTCTCCATAACTAGTAACCATACAACAGAGCGATTGTCAGTTTCTTCATCATCATTATATACAGCGAACATCTTCATAATTTGCTTTCTCTATCTTATTGTGAATGTTCTCATTATCATATCACACGTTGTTTGGCTTGGAGGCATGATTAAGTCGGTGTCTGGCGTGAATTCAAGATTTTCCTTCATAGTAACTCGTACATCTTTGACGTATACTTCACCTTGCAGGGCCGCTGTATGGTGCTGATGTATTGATAGTCGCTTCATATGATTTATTGGTTAGATCTGCCTCCAGTGAATTCTTTCTGGTTCTCTTCTGTTTTATTGTTGTAGCTTCTTCTTTTGAACCAGTCAAATTGCTTACCGCGCCATTTATCAGTAGAGTTCCTAACTCTACTTTCATATACTTCCCTGTTGATGTCAGATATCATTATGACAAAAATAAATGAGGTTAATGCCGTACCCTGTGGTACCCCCATCATCATCATCATCAGACGTAGTTCCCTTAGCTCTTACTTATGAATTAACTTGTAGTCAGAAACTCTTAGATCCATCTTCCTGTCTTACCCAGAAAGTCTTGTTTCGATACTTTCTCCGGTAATAATTTTATGATGGTTTACTTTCTTTGTCATATGATTTACAAAATTATGCAAACAGTTGTCATTCTCTCTCGTTGTATCAGACTTTCTCATTGTTATCTTAATGAACTGATGATTGAGTGTCAATACTTTTTCTTGGCACAGATCCATGGTAGCCTTCGTTTGAATGGTTGCTTTTCCTCAGGTGTTTCTAAACCTATCCTTTTCTTATTACTCATTCAAGTATAGGCTTGAAGACTGCGGCTTCCGACAGCTTGGTCGACCAGTTACCAAATCGAATGGCCTGGGCCCAGCCTGGGTTGTGGGGTTGAAGACCCCTGATGAACTCACCAGGTTTGGCTCTACTGCTTGGGTATTAACTCTGATCCTCCTTCGTGCATTTTTGTTTTGCCAATTTTGTTAACGTCTGCAGTTTTGCTTTCACCCAGACTCTGCTTCATCAGGAACAACATTAGTTTTGTTCTTGGTAATTTTATCTTGAGGAAGATTGCCGACATTCTATCTTGTGCTGGAGTTGAGTTATCTCTGAAGTGATCAATTGCTTGGAATATGTCATGTGATATCTCAGTATCTGAGATCGTTTTCATCACATTGATTAAAGAATTGTACATTAACTCATCCTCGCATTTTGTGCTGAATACCAATATCTATTACTTACTGAACAGCCTGAATATTTTTTTGGTCATTATATCATTTCCCTTATTTTAAATGGCCAGTCTCTGATTTCTTGCTTGATGGTTTGCTTTTGTACCAGATTGTTAACCTTACGTTTTGTTTATGTTTTGTATAACTATGTGTCCTTTTATTCTCTGTTCTCGTCTATGTGATTTCATTAGTTTCTCATCAGCGTCCATTATTTTCTCATCAACCTCCTTCACCCTTGCCTCTCTCATTGCTGTGTTTTCTTCTTTTTCCGAGCTTTTCTTCTGTTCATTCACCGTTTTGTCTTTTGGTATCTTCCGCTTTGCACTCATCTTTCTCTTTGTTTGATGTTATCTTCTCTCATGATACATATCCGTGTTTGCAACTCTGTTATTGTCTCTGAAGATTTTCTTGCGGTGTATGTTTACATTCTCCTCAGCGATCACTCAGCAGTCTGAATTGTCTTGGCGAAAATTCGTACCATGCAACCTGATGCTTCCCTCTTCTGCTGTGTTACATTTACGTTCTTTCATATCTGCGTTATACATTGTATTGATTCGTACCATACTGTGATCTAAGAGACTTGTATCATTCACTTGTATTTGAAAACAATGCTGTGTTATTTACAGAGAGATCTGTTGTGTTCTTCCCTCTTGTCGGTCTGTGGTTTGTACCTTTTCAGGGTTTGATGATTCGCATACATTGATTAGTCTTTGAAACTGTTTTAGTGCCTCTTCTGACCCATTCTTCTCTATATGTAGAGCTATGATTTACTATCCTGACACCCAGTAAAATGATACTTAAAGTCGCCAACTGTATGATTATCAGATACAGTTTGTGCATTCCCCTATGATATTTCTTCAAGTTTTGCTGATATTTGTTTAAAGTCATGTGGCATAGATTTTAATGGTGTGCATCATTATACTAGGTTTGTTGTGTCGGTGTTATAAGTTTATGGCTTAGATGCTAACTATGATAAATTCACATCCTCTTTGATTCCTCTCTATTACCTACCTACATTATATCTTATTATGGACATATACTGCCACACCTCCAGGCTCGTGTTTGGTTCCATCTGTTCTGAGTGTTTGAAGGTATGTAAGTTTGCATCGTCATTCACATTTTTTGTAAGACAAGTTTCTGTCATTTTGTCTACGACTGTTTTGTTATTTCCAGTGAACACATTTTCATGCAGTTCACTTCAGTGTTCTCTCATACTAGACTTCGTATGTTTTATATATATTGTCTTCCTGGGATTTAGTGATTCTCTGCTTGTTCTCAGCTGGTTATTGGTCTTTGTGTCTTCTCTCATTTCGCTTCACTTCTTGTTTGGATTTGCTTCATGTTTGTGATATCAAAGGGGCGTTCTTTGTCTCCGTCATGTTGTGTATTTTCACTGCTGTTCGATTCCCATTTGTGCTGGGATTGTCGTAATTTAGTTCTCAGACCATAAACGAGTTCGTATGGTTTGGTGGGTTTCCGTAGTTCGCGTAACCTGGACTATAGTTGTTCTGGTTCTCGTTCCCTGACTTTGTAACTTTTCCACAGATCCACAGAATCGCCAACAGTTCTGTGTACACTGGAGAGAGAGAGAGAGAGAGAGAGAGAGAGAGAGAGAGAGAGAGAGAGAGAGAGAGAGAGAGAGAGAGAGAGGACCAGTGGCCTCCAAGTGGACAAGGGGCCAAGTTAAGGAAGAGAGGGAGGTGGGTGTGGTTGGGATATTGCGACCTTGAAGAGGGCTCTTTCCATCTGGTACCTGGTGTTAGAAATTGAGTTTCACCAAGTTAGGATTGGGTACGTGTGGTAATAGGGTTGGATTGGATGACTAGGTGTCCTTTGATTGGATGTTTAGGTTTCGGAAGGTTTAGGTGTCAGAATTTAAAGTTGACGGTCAGACATCACTCACACTAGGCCTCCCTCCTCACGATATGAGGGAAGGAACCCTCCACACACGTGATGTTTGCCTCACTAAGTATCATTATCATTACACACTGAGAGGTCGAATCAACTCAGTGTGGATGGTGGCTGCCAAGGGATCGAGGTGGAGTTCTTGGTGGTCAACATTATAAAACTAAAAGATTTTTCTTTCGTATTTTGTGCGAGATGTGAGGACGTTTGTAGGGAGGTACATTCATCTCTCTCTCTCTCTCTCTCTCTCTCTCTCTCTCTCTCTCTCTCTCTCTCTCTCTCTCTCTCTCTCTCTCTCTCTCGCGCACACACACACACACACACACATTTTCCTGCATGACCGCAGAGGAAGAAAAAGAATCCTCATTTGGCTCTTTCCTCTGTTCCTACTTTTGAAGAGTGATACAAGAAGGGAGGATAATGTTATATATATATATATATATATATATATATATATATATATATATATATATATATATATATATATATTTTTTTTTTTTTTTTTTTTTTTTTCATACTATTCGCTATTTCCCGCGATAGCGAGGTAGCGTTAAGAACAGAGGACTGGGCCTTTGAGGGAATATCCTCACCTGGACCTCTTCTCTGTTCCTTCTTTTGGAAAATTAAAAAAAAAAAGAAAAACGAGAGGGGAGGATTTCCAGCCCCCCACTCCCTTCCCTTTTAGTCGCCTTCTACGACACGCAGGGAATACGTGGGAAGTATTCTTTCTCCCCTATCCCCAGGGAATATATATATATATATATATATATATATATATATATATATATATATATATATATATATATATATATATATATATGGATCAAAGTCCAAAATATGGGAGCATGATAAGTAGATGAAAGAAGGCCTTTAATAATTTCATATTTTCCACCGTGCCTTTTCCAGTGTGAGGTTTGGCCTGGCCTGCACCCGGGGAGGGGCCGTCTCTCATGTATGTAGGTCTCATGTCTGCAGCGCATCTTTAAGGTCGCCGCAGCCCAGAAAAGTCTCCCACGAGCCGCCTTTCAGGCCTTTTGCATGGCGGCCGCTCTGGCTTTATCTTGCCTCCGAGGTGAACGTGTTATACTGGGGGATGTGACTGGCCCGTCTTGTAGATGAGAGGCTGCAGGGAGAGGTGCTGTGGTGGTGAGGGGGAGGTGAGAGGCGACTGGAAGAGGTGCTATGGTGGTGAGGGAGAAGAGATAGGTGGCTGGGAGAGGTGCTGTGGTGGTGAGGGAAAAGAGAGAGGTGGCTGGGAGAGGTGCTGTGGTTGTGAGGGAGAAGAGAGAGGTGTGGCTGGGAGAGGTGCTGTGGTGGTGAGGGAGAAGAGAGTGGTGGCTGGGAGAGGTGCTGTGGTAGTGAGGGAGAAGAGAGAGGTGGCTGGGAGAGGTGCTGTGGTGGTGAGGGAGAAGAGAGATGTGGCTGGGAGAGGTGCTGTAGTGGTGAGGGAGAAGAGAGAGGTGTGGCTGGGAGAGGTGCTGTGGTGGTGAGGGAGAAGAGAGAGGTGGCTGGGAGAGGTGCTGTGGTGGTGAGGGAGAAGAGAGAGGTGTGGCTGGGAGAGGTGCTGTGGTGGTGAGGGAGAAGAGAGAGGTGGCTGGGAGAGGTGCTGTGGTGGTGAGGGAGAAGAGAGAGGTGGCTGGGAGAGGTGCTGTGGTGGTGAGGGAGAAGAGAGAGGTGTGACTGGAAGAGGTGCTGTGGTGGTGAGGAAGAAGAGAGAGGTGTGGCTGGGGGAGGTGACAGGCTACAGGTAGAGGTACTGTGTTGTCTCCAGTGGCGTGCCGCAGAGTTCGGTCTTGGGACCGTTGCTCTTCCTGATTTACAGTCAGTGAGGGCCGGGGATAGTGAGAGATGCCCTCGCTACGGGTACGGTCGAGCAGGAAGTATGCAGCAGGAACCTGTGAGAGGGTGACTTGGGAGTCACCAATGTATCTATACTGTTGCCAGTGTTCCACCTAAAAAGAATGATAAAGTCCGCCAACTGTCTGGTAGATTTTCAGTAGATAAATGAGTCATGCTCTGCGACCTACTCAAGGCATTTCCATTTTCCTTTTTCATGTTGGTTCGCCGTTTCCTGCGTCAGTGAGGGACTCCGTTTCCTATAACACCTCTCTCTCAGACTCATTCCTCAGCTCGAGCAACCCACCTCACAGTACATACTGTCCTCAGGCCTTTAGGTCTCGCGACTCCCATGCATACGACACCGTTGGGACTACTGTGTCATCGCACGTCCCCATCAAGTCGTAGGTTAGGCTGAGACTAGAATATGCTTCTCAGATTTGATGATCGCCCTTCATGTAGTATACGGAAGAAACAGAGAAGTTCCAGAGGAGGGAACCAAAGATAATACCAGAATTAAGAAATCTAAGTTACCCGGAAGGAGAAGAGGAAGGAGTGACTTCATCACAACGTTTAAGTTTCTAAACCAGTGTGATGTCTGCAGGGAAGAGTTCGCTGAAAGATAGATGCAAGAATAGACTAACCAGAGTTGAGAAGAACCAACCAATCAAGAACCTTGTTAGAAAAGATTAAAGAAGTACTGATATAGGAGGTTATCACAATGATAAGGGGATGGGCTAAATGATAAGATTATGAATGTTGACAGTGTATACAAAAGTTAAAATTCTTGTATTACAATAGAAAAGGCTCAATAGATGGAACTCCACGAGTGCTGAACTGCCTCACCTGGTACAGTGCAGAACTGCCCCACCTGGTACAGTGCAGAACTACCTCACCTGGTACAGTGCAGAACTGCCTCACCTGGTACAGTGCAGAACTGCCCCACCTGGTACAGTGCAGAACTGCCCCACCTGGTACAGTGCAGAACTGCCCCACCTGGTACAGTGCAGAACTGCCCCACCTGGTACAGTGCAGAACTGCCTCACCTGGTACAGTGCAGAACTACCCCACCTGGTACAGTGCAGAACTGCCTCACCTGGTACAGTGCAGAACTACCTCACCTGGTACAGTGCAGAACTGCCTCACCTGGTACAGTGCAGAACTGCCCCACCTGGTACAGTGCAGAACTGCCTCACCTGGTACAGTGCAGAACTGCCTCACCTGGTACAGTGCAGAACTACCTCACCTGGTACAGTGCAGAACTGCCTCACCTGGTACAGTGCAGAACTGCCTCACCTGGTACAGTGCAGAACTGCCCCACCTGGTACAGTGCAGAACTGCCTCAACTGGTACAGTGCAGAACTGCCTCACCTGGTACAGTGCAAATAGAAAGATATGCACCAGTAGAAAGCGGTGGAAGGGAGAGGAGGTCTGTAAGGGAACACTTT
Source organism: Panulirus ornatus (assembly GCF_036320965.1). Taxonomy (NCBI): domain Eukaryota; kingdom Metazoa; phylum Arthropoda; class Malacostraca; order Decapoda; family Palinuridae; genus Panulirus; species Panulirus ornatus. The sequence continues at coordinate 42,961,752 of NC_092227.1, forward strand.
CCCCGGAGGGAGACAGACAACCTCTCCGAACATCAAGGAAGGTAAAGAGGACACTTGGCCAGAATGGTGAGAGTTATTGGACTCCCACGCTTCCTCCACACTCGCTCCCTCGGTCAGGGTAAAGAGGGAGGGAAGGAGCCGGGAGGAGGGTACGAGGAAGGCTTGACCTTGCAAGAGTATTGTACTCTCCTCCTGTCTCTACTTCCGGGTAGAAAGATGATATTCTTCTGAAGGTGCTGGAGGCAAGTGGCTTGCGTGATCGCCTCGCCTCGCTATTGCCACTCGAATTTCTTTGTTATTTCTCCATTTTTGTGTTCTATATATATATATATATATATATATATATATATATATATATATTTAATGGTAAGGTTATTTAATGTATGTATGACTCATGGTGAGGTGCCTGAGGATTGGCGGAATGCGTGCATAGTGCCAATGTACAAAGGCAAAGGGGATAAGAGTGAATGCTCAAATTACAGAGGTATAAGTTTGTTGAGTATTCCTGGTAAATTATATGGGAGGGTATTGATTGAGAGGGTGAAGGCATGTACAGAGCATCAGATTGGGGAAGAGCAGTGTGGTTTCAGAAGTGGTAGAGGATGTGTGGATCAGGTGTTTGCTTTGAAGAATGTATGTGAGAAATACTTAGAAAAGCAAATGGATTTGTATGTAGCATTTATGGATCTGGAGAAGGCATATGATAGAGTTGATAGAGATGCTCTGTGGAAGGTATTAAGAATATATGGTGTGGGAGGCAAGTTGTTAGAAGCAGTGAAAAGTTTTATCGAGGATGTAAGGCATGTGTACGTGTAGGAAGAGAGGAAAGTGATTGGTTCTCAGTGAATGTAGGTTTGCGGCAGGGGTGTGTGATGTCTCCATGGTTGTTTAATTTGTTTATGGATGGGTTTGTTAGGGAGGTGAATGCAAGAGTTTTGGAAAGAGGGGCAAGTATGAAGTCTGTTGTGGATGAGAGAGCTTGGGAAGTGAGTAGTTGTTGTTCGCTGATGATACAGCGCTGGTGGCTGATTCATGTGAGAAACTGCAGAAGCTGGTGACTGAGTTTGGTAAAGTGTGTGAAAGAAGAAAGTTAAGAGTAAATGTGAATAAGAGCAAGGTTATTAGGTACAGTAGGGTTGAGGGTCAAGTCAATTGGGAGGTAAGTTTGAATGGAGAAAAACTGGAGGAACTGAAGTGTTTTAGATATCTGGGAGTGGATCTGGCAGCGGATGGAACCATGGAAGCGGAAGTGGATCATAGGGTGGGGGAGGGGGCGAAAATCCTGGGAGCCTTGAAGAATGTGTGGAAGTCGAGAACATTATCTCGGAAAGCAAAAATGGGTATGTTTGAAGGAATAGTGGTTCCAACAATGTTGTATGGTTGCGAGGCGTGGGCTATGGATAGAGTTGTGCGCAGGAGGGTGGATGTGCTGGAAATGAGATGTTTGAGGACAATGTGTGGTGTGAGGTGGTTTGATCGAGTAAGTAACGTAAAGGTAAGAGAGATGTGTGGAAATAAAAAGAGCGTGGTAGAGAGAGCAGAAGAGGGTGTTTTGAAATGGTTTGGGCACATGGAGAGAATGAGTGAGGAAAGATTGACCAAGATGATATATATATGTGTCGGAGGTGGAGGGAACGAAGAGAAGTGGGAGACCAAATTGGAGGTGGAAAGATGGAGTGAAAAAGATTTTGTGTGATCGGGGCCTGAACATGCAGGAGGGTGAAAGGAGGGCAAGGAATAGAGTGAATTGGAGCGATGTGGTATACCGGGGTTGACGTGCTGTCAGTGGATTGAATCAAGGCATGTGAAGCGTCTGGGGTAAAACATGGAAAGCTGTGTAGGTATGTATATTTGCGTGTGTGGATGTGTGTATGTATAAACATGTGTATGGGGGTGGGTTGGGCCATTTCTTTTGTCTGTTTCCTTGCGCTACCTCGCAAACGCGGGAGACAGCGACAAAGTATAATATAATAAATAATATATATATATATATATATATATATATATATATATATATATATATATATATATATATATATATATATAAGATTTATTTATGATTACATTTCTTGTTCTTTCATGGACGTGTTATTACTACCGTTTTTCGTTTTGTTAGTTTTTCAGGGACTATACTGTATTGTACTTTACTTTACTGTACTGCACTGTACTGTACTATACTCCACTGTACTATAATCTACTGTGCTGTAACGATCATTGGCGGATATTCCTCGTCGAGTAAGGATAACGTAACGACACGAATTATTAAAATGATCCTATTTTCTCCAAGTTCATTTGATATGCAAGTCCGTCTGTATGTCCTGAGATTGCTTAAGACTATTTATTAATCTTGGAACGAGGAGGTGCACATTCCTGTGGGTAATATAATTCTTATGATTTTTATTGAGCTTGTGTTCAGCCAGCATGAACGTTGTAGGGAATCTCCCAGAGTTTTGAAGGTGAATCCAAATTAGAGTTGATTTCCTGTGGTAGGTTGGTTTGCCCAGGAGATAGAGGTCCCCTGCCACACTGACTGCTGTGTCTACAACTGAGGGAGAGGCTACAACATGTTGGAATTGTGTGTACGAGTTAGTTTACACAAGGTTTAGTTGTTTCTAGAAGTGAGTTAGGCTAACCCATGTTGTAGTTGAGTGGGCAAGTGAGTTGCACTACCCCATGTTTTTAGACTAACCTTATGTTCAGGGGGGGTTTCTACTAGTGAGGTAGACTATCCTGTTTTGTATCTACAAGTTAGCTAAAGTAACCCATGTTGAAGGTGTGTCTACAACTGATTTAGACTATCCCATGTTGTGGATTTACCAGCAGGTTGTAGATTTACCAGATGTTGTCTACAAGTGAGTCGGGCTACCTCCATGTTGCAGGTGTGTGAGTTGGACTACCTCATGAGGTAGGTTTGTCTGAAATTGAATTAGAATACCCATGTTTTAGCTGAGTCTACAAGTATGTTACAATTCCCATGTTGCAGGTGTCTTTTTTTTTCTTTTATTACGTTGAAGGTTTCACTCACCGACCTACGTCCTTATGAAGTTCAGGCCTTAATTGACATATAAAGAGGTTGATGAAAGGTAAGAAAATGATAAAGACAAAAAAAAAGTGTCTACAAGTATTGAGGAAATGAAAAACTTGTCTTTTGAAAAATTACCAGGTCAGTTATTGGGAAATACATGAGAGGGTAGAGAGTTCCAGTGCTTCGACGTGTAGGGAAAAATCAGTTATCAAAATGATCCATCCTTGACTTGCTAACGGCCACACAGTGATCATATGACGCAGCAGCTTGCTGAGTATTGCTTGGTCTAGCTAGTGGTTGGGACACACAAGAGGGTTAGACTACCACTTGGTGTGGGTGTGTCTAGAATTGAAGTAGACTTACCCTTGTTGAAGGTGTGTTTACAATGGAATTAGACTACCCTGTGTAAGTATGTCTAAAGTGAGTGACTACTGCATGTTGTAGGTTTGTCTGCAAGTGAGTTAGACTACCCCTGTTGTAGGTGTGTCTACAACTACGTTATACTACCCCATGTTGTAGCAGAGTCTACGATTGAGTCAAACTTCTCCACAGTAAGTGAAACACTGCACGTCCCGACCTTAGACTTGTACAGACACTACGTTCACACTGGACCGCACGTGTAAAGTTTGTTTACTTACAGATCACAATCACAGGCCATGCAAAGCTCTTGTGCTTTCTGACCGGAGAAGCTGCCCCATGTATTGATGGGGTACAACCTGACCTGTTATATGACTACCAGTGTAACAGGCCTCTAACGTAGGACAGCCGCGCTCTGCCCGGTATCCACATTGTTAAACGTAGAGTTTGTTCGTACGTGAACACAACTGTTAGTACAGTAAGTTACAGTGATGAGGAGAAACTGTGTTAACTTGCCCGCTGGCAGTCAACGTTTTTCTTTTTAAAGATCAAAGTGTTGATTATCGACAGCTGTCAACGTGTTCGTAAAAATTTAAGTGTTCATTATTGGCAGCAGTCAACTTTTTTTTTTTTTTAGACCTAAGAGTTGATTATCGGCATCTGTCAACGTTTTTTTCAAGACCTAATGGTTAATTATCGAATGCAGTGAACGTTTTTTTTTTTCCAAGTTCCATGTGTTGATTTTAAGCAGTATTTTTATTTTTTTTTAAGATGCAGATGTTTATTATCGGCAGCAATCAGCGTTTCCTTAATGAATCAAGTATTATTATTGGCAGCAATCAAGATTTTCAAAGTCCCGTGTAGTTAGCACATGACGTTTTCAAACATCCAAATATTACTACATATTACCAGCACTCAACGATTTTTTTTTTCATCATGGCATTAATTAGCGCCAACACCCAACGTTTTCAAAGACCAAGAGGCTTAGTGGTCGCTAGGAATCAACGTTTTTTAAAGAGCTTAAACGCTAGATTTGGTCAGCACTCTTACGGGTTAAATCTTAATGTTTTAAAAAGAATTAATCGTGCGATTTGACCAGTACTTAGATATTTTTTTTTTTTCGTACACACTAAACGTTTTTATAAAACGTAAGGGTTAGATTTATCAGTGAATGGAACGTTTATGAAGACCTGGATGCTAGCGTTGGTCCTCCTGAAGAGGGTTAATGTTAATGTTACATCCGTCTGGGGTGAAGCTGGTCAGTGTTTACATTCGAGATGGCATCCCAAAACGGTCGGGTGAGGAGCTGTGCCTCCCTGAGACTCACCTCACCACTATTCTTGGGGGTGAATTACCCATACCTGTGGCTAATACGTACTGATCTCTTTTGGTTTAGGCTGGGTCAAGGTTATCCTTGTCACACGGACACCACTAGTGTTGACTGTGAAGTTTAATTCATCTTTGAGATGATATAATACATCCAGGACGACATGTAGAAAATCCTTGAACCAGAGTTGTGTTTTGATTTGACTGGTCTATGTCTTGCCCAACCCATAGTTCTGTATACATATTGACTAGACTTTCCCGGTATCTCTCGACGTCTGCCCTGGCCAGTACATCCAGTGTTCTGGTGGTAACACTGCCTGGAAGAGAAGAACTGGTAATAGTTTTGCAGTTGTTCACAGCCCACTTGGAAGGCCGGTGGGTGGGTGGTGGGAGGTGTCTTGTGGGAGTTGATGTGTAGGGACGCGCTGGTACATTTGGGAGTTGGTGTTGTGGAGGTAGGGATAAGCTGATGCAGTGAGCTGATGTCTCTTTTTAAGATTTTGTGTCGATGCTTCAGGTGTTGCCTTTATATATTTTGTGTGAATTCAGTACCTGATGCTTTTTGAGTTTTTGTAGATACAGCATTTGATGTCTCCGTAGATCGTCTGTGGATACTGTAGTTGATGTCTCTGTAGATTGTCTGTGGATACTGTGGTTGATGTCTCTGTAGATTGTCTGTGGATACTGTGGTTGATGTCACTGTAGATGGTCTGTGGATACTGTAGTTGATGTCATTGTAGATGGTCTGTGGATACTGTAGTTGATGTCTATGTAGATTGTCTGTGGATACTGTGGTTGATGTCTCTGTAGATTGTCTGTGGATACTGTGGTTGATGTCACTGTAGATGGTCTGTGGATACTGTAGTTGATGTCACTGTAGATGGTCTGTGGATACTGTAGTTGATGTCTATGTAGATTGTCTGTGGATACTGTGGTTGATGTCTGTGTAGATGGTCTGTGGATACGGTGGTTGATGTCTATGTAGATTGTCTGTGGATACAGTGGTTGATGTCTCTTTATATGTTCTATGGATACAGTAGTTGATGCTTCTATAGATTATATTGTTATTGATGGCTATACAAATTTTGTATGGATACAGTAACTAACACCTCGTATATAGTTTGTTATCTTCTTTGATGGTACTGTTTGTGGCACCCAGATATGAAGTCATCCTAGCAAGATGTCACTATAGCATGATGTCACCCCGTAGCAATGATGTCACCCCATCATCATCCTGAACCACACACACACACACACACACACACACACACACACACACACACACACACACACACACACACACACACACTGACGTCAGTACTTCTTTCTGCTGTTGTGGTTGATATGATAACGTGCAGTATATCACCCAGGCGCTCCGGCATATATCCACACGTTCTAGCATATGCTTAACCTCGGTGCATTATATACTGGTGATCAAGACTCTCATACAGACCTTTACATTACGCTCAGGCGAGATCCAGTGCTGTTGTAGTGTGCACACACACCTGGACGAGCTGGGTAATTCCTAGATGCTGCACTACAAGGCTTAATGCTTCTACATATGACCAGATATTCTTAGTTTTTGCCTGTATTATTATTATTATTATTATTATTATTATTATTATTATTATTATTAATATTATCATTTTATTATTATTATTGTTATTATTGTTATTATTATTATTATTATTATTATTATTATTATTATTATGTAATGTCTCCATGGTTGTTTAATTTGTTTATGGATGGGGTTGTTAGGGAGGTGAATGCAAGAGTTTTGGAAAGAGGGGCAAGTATGAAGTCTGTTGGGGATGAGAGAGCTTGGGAAGTGAGTCAGTTGTTGTTCGCTGATGATACAGCGCTGGTGACTGATTCATGTGAGAAACTGCAGAAGCTGGTGACTGAGTTTGGTAAAGTGTGTGAAAGAAGAAAGTTAAGAGTAAATGTGAATAAGAGCAAGGTTATTAGGTACAGTAGGGTTGAGGGTCAAGTCAATTGGGAGGTGAGTTTGAATGGAGAAAAACTGGAGGAAGTGAAGTGTTTTAGATATCTGGGAGTGGATCTGGCAGCGGATGGAACCATGGAAGCGGAAGTGGATCATAGGGTGGGGGAGGGGGCGAAAATTCTGGGAGCCTTGAAGAATGTGTGGAAGTCGAGAACATTATCTCGGAAAGCAAAAATGGGTATGTTTGAAGGAATAGTGGTTCCAACAATGTTGTATGGTTGCGAGGCGTGGGCTATGGATAGAGTGGTGCGCAGGAGGATGGATGTGCTGGAAATGAGATGTTTGAGGACAATGTGTGGTGTGAGGTGGTTTGATCGAGTAAGTAACGTAAGGGTAAGAGAGATGTTTGGAAATAAAAAGAGCGTGGTTGAGAGAGCAGAAGAGGGTGTTTTGAAATGGTTTGGGCACATGGAGAGAATGAGTGAGGAAAGATTGACCAAGAGGATATATGTGTCGGAGGTGGAGAGAACGAGGAGAAGAGGGAGACCAAATTGGAGGTGGAAAGATGGAGTGAAAAAGATTTTGTGTGATCGGGGCCTGAACATGCAGGAGGGTGAAAGGAGGGCAAGGAATAGAGTGAATTGGAGCGATGTGGTATACCGGGGTTGACGTGCTGTCAGTGGATTGAATCAGGGCATGTGAAGCGTCTGGGGTAAACCATGGAAAGCTGTGTAGGTATGTATATTTGCGTGTGTGGACGTATGTATATACATGTGTATGGGGGTGGGTTGGGTCATTTCTTTCGTCTGTTTCCTTGCGCTACCTCGCAAACGCGGGAGACAGCGACAAAGCAAAAAAAAAAAAAAAAATTATTATTATTATTACTGTTATTATTATTATTATTATTATTATTATTATTATTATTATTATTATTTTTATTATAGATATTTTAAGAAAGGGTCCTGGTGTTACCTAAGATAATGTTCCTTAAGGCTGCGCTACTTCTATTAGCTGGGAAGTGTGGACTCCTTTAGAGTGAGAAGTTCTTTGACGAGACTGGACTGCCAGTGATGCAGTCTTAAAGGCGACTTTTGGCTCGCGGTGTTAACCTCGAGAATGTGTGAAGACCAGGAACATCCTCTCTCTCTCTCTCTCTCTCTCTCTCTCTCTCTCTCTCTCTCTCTCTCTCTCTCTCTCTCTCTCTCTCTCTCTCAATCTCTCTCTCTTTGGGGTGAATATCGGTGTTTGATAGATATGGATTCGTGGCAATACGGTAAGTAGTAGATAATGGCTTCGTGGCTGTGCGATAGATGGTAGGTAGACTCGTGGATCCACGGCACTGCTGTGAATCCTGGTGTCGCCAGTGGTGTGTGATCCAGTGGTTCCCCTCGTGAAGGATCGTTCCACTGTGGATGGTCCAGTGTAGTGTGGAGAGGTGATGACCGGAGGGATTTATCACGTGACGCTCAGTTACGTTTTATATCACGGCAGATGCCGGAGCCCAGGGGCGT
>NC_092227.1:42972415-42977415 GCF_036320965.1 Panulirus ornatus
GCCGTTGTGATGTGTTTCTACCCCTTAAACAACAAGGCTATAGAGCGCTTCACCGCCTTCATGACTCCTAACAAATACGATTTATCCATTTGTTTGGTTTCCGTATCCTCAAAGTCATACTTTATTTTCCCATTTATTTTTTGTTTCTTTTCCATGTTTTCCATGTTCCTGGCCTCGAGAAGGCCATCTTTGTAAGTGGAACTTATAAGAAGAATCGCCTCACTATCACCAGCCTTTTGTTACAGAACTGATGCTACCACAGCTGTTGAACACGACGCGAGATACAAGAAAGAAATATAACAGTCAGTTGATATACAGGGAAGAGACGTAGGTAGGACGCCATTTGGTAAACAAGCGACTGACTGGTTTACCATATGGCGTCCTAGCTACGCCTCTTCCATGTGTATCAACTGACTGTTTTATTTTTTTTTCTTGTATGTATCTCCCCTGATGATGTGATCATCTCATAAAAGTGCACTTGGGAACTTATCATGTTTCATTTCCCCGTGTATTAGAAGGAATTTACTTGATCACGCGCTTATTTGTGATTTCTTGATATATATATATATATATATATATATATATATATATATATATATATATATATATATATATATATATATTCTTTATCTTTATTATCATCATGATACTTAGTCGCTGTCTCCCGTGTTAGCGAGTTAGCGCAAGGAAACAGACGAAAGAATGGCCTAACCCACACACATACACATGCATATACATAAACGTCCACACACGCACATAGACATACCTATACATTTCAACGTATACATACATATGCATACACAGACATTTACAAATATACACGTGTACATATTCATACTTGTTGCCTTCATCCATTCCCGTTGCCACCCCGCCACACATGAAACAGCACGCACACACACACACACACACACACACACACACACACACACACACACACACACACACACACCCACCCCCGTTTGCGCGCGCGTGAGGTAGCCCTAAGAAAAGACAACAAACGCCACATTCGTTCACTCTCAGTCTCTAGTTTCCATGTGTTATCCACCGAAACTATAGCTCCCTTTATACATCCAGGCCCCACAAAACTTTCCACGGCCCTTCCCAGACGCTTCACATGTCCTGGCTCAATCCATTGACAGCACGTCGACCCCGGTATACCACATCGTTCCAACTCACTCCACTCTCCGCACGCCCCCCACCCTCCCGCGCGCTCAGGCCCCGATCCCTCAAAATCCCCCCTACTCCACCCTTCCACCTCCAGTTTGGTTTCCCACTTCTCCTCGTTCCCTCCACCTCTGACACACATATCCTCCTCGCCAACCTCTCCCCACTCGCCCTCTCCACGCAACCAAACCACTTCAACACACCCTCCTCTGCTCTCTCAACCACACCGCCCTACCACCACACACCTTTCCCACCCTTTCACCACCCACCCGATCAAACCACCTCAAACCACACGCCGTCCTCAAACACCTCACCTCCAACACATCCACCCTCCTCCGCACAGCCCCATCCACAGCCAACACCTCGCAACCACATAACATTGTTGGAACCACCATTCCTTCAAGCATACCCACCTTTGTTCTCCGAGACAACGCTCTCGCCCCACACATACCCTTCAACGCTCCCAGAACACCCACCCAATCCCACCCCGCGACCCACCTCCGCTTCTACGGCCCCACTCGCCGCCAAGTCCACTCCCAGACATCCAAAACACCCTCACATCCTCCAGTTTTTTCTCCATTCAATTCCACCTTCCAGTTAACTTGTCCCTCAATCCCACTGAACCCAACAACCCCGCTCCTATCCACAACCACTCTCAACTTTGCCCTTTCACACACTGTACCAACCTCTGCAGTTTCTCACCCGAACCAGCCACTAGCGTTGCATCATCAGCGAACAACAACTGACTCACCAAGCCCTCTCATCCACAACAGACAGCATACCCGATGTGCGTTCACCTCCCCAACCACCCCATTCATAAACAAATCAAACAACCATGGAGACATCACGCACCCCCGCCACAAATCGACATTCACCGGGAACCAATCACTTTCCTCCCTTCCTACTCGTACACGTGCCTTACATCCTTGATAAAAACTTTTCACTGCTTCTAGCAACTTACCTCCAACGCCATATACTCTTAATACCTTCCACAAAGCATCTCTATCATCTTCTTCAGATCCATATATGCTACATACAAATCCATCTGTTTTTCTAAGTGTGTGTATATATATATATATATATATATATATATATATATATATATATATATATATATATATATATATATATATATATGTATATATATATATATATATATATTCTTTCATACTATTTGCCATTTCCCGCGTTAGCGAGGTAGCGTTAAGAACAGAGGACTGGGCCTTTGAGGGAATATCCTCACCTGGCCCCCTTCTCTGTTCCTTCTTTTGGAAAATTAAAGAAACGAGAGAGGAAGATTTCCAGCCACCCGCTCCCTCCCCTTTTAGTCGCCTTCTACGACACGCAGGGAATACGTGGGAAGTATTCTTTCTCCCCTATCACCAGGGATAATATATATATATATATATATATATATATATATATATATATATATATATATATATATATATATATATATATATATTGGAAAGGATCACAATTTTGCGCGTGATCAAGATATTCCTATGAGTCCACGAGGAAAATGAAACACGAAAAGTTCCCAAGTGCACTTTCGTGTAATAATCACATCATCAGGGGAGAGACAAGAGAGAAATATAACAGTCAGTTGATATACATTTCTCTCTTGTGTCTCCCCTGATGATGTGATTATTACACGGAAGTGCACTTGGGAACTTTTCGTGTTTCATTTTCCCCGTGGACTCATAGGAATATATATATATATATATATATATATATATATATATATATATATATATATATATATATATATATATATATATATATATATATATATATTCATTTATTTATTTATCTATTTTTTTATTTTATTATACTTTGTCGCTGTCTCCCGCGTGAGCGAAGTAGCGCAAGGAAACAGACGAAAGAATGGCCCAACCCCCCCACATACACATGTATATACATACACGTCCACACACGCACATATACGTACCCATACATTTCAACGTATACACAGACATATACATAAATACACATGTACATAGTTCATACTTGCTGCCTTTATTCATTCACGTCGCCACCCCGCCACACATGAAATGACAACTCCACGAGTTGGGTTCGAACCCTGGGCAGGACGCCTGGCTCCGTCGACCACACGGAGGTCAAGAGATACATGAACCAGAATCCCAGTGTTTTTAAGCAGTCCACAACCTCATCTCGGTAGGGTCAGCATGGACTTCAATCTCTCGCGGACCCGATGGTGTGTCTTTAAACCGCTTTGTGGCTGAGGTACCGTGCCCAGGGTTCGATTCTGGACCCGTGGTGTCTATGTATTGGTCTGTCCGTCGACTATATATATATATATATATATATATATATATATATATATATATATATATATATATATATATATATACATATATATATATATATATATATATATATATATATATATATATATATATATATATATATATATATATACATATATATATATATATATATATATATATATATATATATATATATATATATATATATATATATATATATATATATGTTTATGGATGGGGTTGTTAGGGAGGTGAATGCAAGAGTTTTGGAAAGAGGGGCAAGCATGAAGTCTGTTGGGGATGAGAGAGCTTGGGAAGTGAGTCAGTTGTTGTTCGCTGATGATACAGCGCTGGTGGCTGATTCATGTGAGAAACTGCAGAAGCTGGTGACTGAGTTTGGTAAAGTGTGTGAAAGAAGAAAGTTAAGAGTAAATGTGAATAAGAGCAAGGTTATTAGGTACAGTAGGGTTGAGGTTCAAGTCAATTGGGAGGTGAGTTTGAATGGAGAAAAACTGGAGGAAGTGAAGTGTATTAGATATCTGGGAGTGGATCTGGCAGCGGATGGAACCATGGAAGCGGAAGTGGATCATAGGGTGGGGGAGGGGGCGAAAATTCTGGGAGCCTTGAAGAATGTGTGGAAGTCGAGAACATTATCTCGGAAAGCAAAAATGGGTATGTTTGAAGGAATAGTGGTTCCAACAATGTTGTATGGTTGCGAGGCGTGGGCTATGGATAGAGTTGTGCGCAGGAGGATGGATGTGCTGGAAATGAGATGTTTGAGGACAATGTGTGGTGTGAGGTGGTTTGATCGAGTAAGTAACGTAAGGGTAAGAGAGATGTGTGGAAATAAAAAGAGCGTGGTTGAGAGAGCAGAAGAGGGTGTTTTGAAATGGTTCGGGCACATGGAGAGAATGAGTGAGGAAAGATTGACCAAGAGAATATATGTGTCGGAGGTGGAGGGAACGAGGAGAAGAGGGAGACCAAATTGGAGGTGGAAAGATGGAGTGAAAAAGATTTTGTGTGATCGGGGCCTGAACATGCAGGAGGGTGAAAGGAGGGCAAGGAATAGAGTGAATTGGAGCGATGTGGTATACCGGGGTTGACGTGCTGTCAGTGGATTGAATCAAGGCATGTGAAGCGTCTGGGGTAAACCATGGAAAGCTGTGTAGGTATGTATATTTGCGTGTGTGAACGTATGTATATACATGTGTATGGGGGTGGGTTGGGCCATTTCTTCCGTCTGTTTCCTTGCGCTACCTCGCAAACGCGGGAGACAGCGACAAAGCAAAAAAAAAAAAAAAAAAAAAAAAAAAATATATATATATATATATATATATATATATATATATATATATATATATATATATATATATATATATGTATATATATATATATATGTTCCCCCTGGGGATAGGGGAGAAAGAATACTTCCCACGTATTCCCTGCGTGTCGTAGAAGGCGACTAAAAGTGAAGGGAGCGGGGGGCTGGAAATCCTCCCCTCTCATTTTTTTTTTTTCCAAAAGAAGGAACAGAGAAGGGGGCCA
>NC_092227.1:42982415-43092415 GCF_036320965.1 Panulirus ornatus
CTCCTGCCTTGCCTAACAGTTATATTTCAAAGTTTGTCTTTTTTTATGTCTGACTGTATTCATTTCTTGCTCTCTTGTACCTTACCAATCCTAGGGGCAGCTATATCTTCGTCACATCCCACTGCAAAGTTCCTTCGCCTTTCGACATTATTGTAATTAAGCCACTCTTCCCGTTCTTCTCAACCTTCCTTCTGTATCTTAGGCTAGAGGTACCAATGTTTCAACTTCATTGTGAATTCCACAGAATGTTCCTCTACAGTGCCCTGGCTCCTGACTTCTTAACTCCATTTCACAGTCTGTGTTACCACAGAAATTGCTGACTTCTAAAATGTTTCTACTACTATATCTCCTTACTGAGTCTGGCTTCATCTCTTCTCTTTTTAACATTCTCTTTTACCACAAAATCACAATGAAGCGTAACATATTCCTTCTTCTAAATGGTGCATGTTACATATGTTCTCAGTTTCCATGTTCGTGAGTCGTATATGTGAAGATAAGTTCATGTAATTATGAGTTATGAGTCCATCTCATCTGCTGTGTTCACTGTATACAGTCTAAGAACTTGTATCTTTATCACTATCCGTCTCCAAAGAATCGAAATTCACCCAGTCTGTCGCTTTCCAGATTGGATTCTTCTTTATTTGCACTTAACTATATCAGAGAATTACTTGCTTTAATACTTTTTGTACCATTTTTATTGTTACTTCATTGTTATCATTGTATTAGTTCTGATTTGTCAAGATTCTCTGGAGAGTAAGATATTACCAGCACCAATACACACTTCTCTCCTTTAGTTACACTTTCCATTTGAATAAGCTGTGTGTTATATTTCGTCAAACTCAAGCCTGTCTCACATCAAGAGGATCAATCCTTCTTCTCTCTTATTTTCTCCTTCCCTCCTTCATACCATATATCCCTAAGGACAGTAAATGAGGCCATGTGAGTTTTGTCTCCAAAACTCCAACATTATCTGGTACATTTTCACCATTGCGATCCTTCAGTTCCATCGCTTTTCATTCGTATTTATTACTTTCCGTGCGACACTTTGATCACTTAACACTGCAGAGGTCTCTGCCGCACTGCTGGGGCTATTCTATCCTCTTGCCTCATTTGACGTCTCCCGTTTCTTTGCTTCTCTCTCTCTCTCTCTCTCTCTCTCTCTCTCTCTCTCTCTCTCTCTCTCTCTCTCTCTCTCTCTCTCTCTCTCTCTCTCTCTCTCTCCATGGTTCATGACCTCTGATGAATGACCTACTGAATTCTTCAGTGTCTCTAAGTAAGTTTGTTCGCCTCCCTAGGTACCTCCAGCCCACAAAGCCCTAACTTATATGTGACTATTATGGGTCGTCCCCCAATGTCTTGACCAGTTCTTTCTTGAGGGTGAAAAACTGCACTACGTTTACCTATAGCTCGTGGAAGTCTTTTGATAATCATTCCCTCCTTCACACTTTCCCCGTTATCTCGAAAAGGTCTTCATCCTGTTTAAATATCATCGGTGATTTACGTCTGATGACTTCATATTAACCTAATGTCGATCTACCCACTTGTTGACTCATCAGTCTCTGTGTTTTGATAATGTTATTTCTTTTTTTTTACCAGTATGTATTGATCGTGTGTAGCCTACTTTTTAAATCCTTGCCTCTAATGGACCCTAATTATTCCTTATTGTTCTGTCCTTAAACAATACATATTATTCTCTCTTCAGCTTCACGTGATTTCCATTGTCGTTCCCTTTCATTGTCCCCAGGTTTCATATTCATGCATCAGTCCTTATGGTCTGGTTCTCTTCAACCGTCCTGGAAACTGTTCCTGCTTCCCCTCAGTATTGTGTTATGGGCACTTCCTCGTGTTGAACGGTCTCAGCTACATCTAATAAAGACCTTAGTCACTCATTATGCTATTAGAAGGGTATTTTTAATGGCAATACTCGACATACTTAGGTTTACAGTAGTATGTAGCCTAGGGGGTTTACAATGATGTGTAGCCTAGGACAGGCCTCGGGAATTAATAAACCCACTTTGTCTTGTCTTCGTAATCCGATATGTTTTGGTATCAGTAAGTAATTAACCATGGAATGATATTCCTTAATTTCAAAATACATTTTTGAGATCTCGTAGTGTTCTCCTACACTCACCGTGTCAAAGGCAAGAGACAACCTGGTATGTGCAGTGGAGGCATGTCCCAGTCCAATATTATTTCTTATGAGTTTCACACTGCATGGGTACCTGATCAGTCTTATCCCTTTGTACCTTGGAGCACATGGGACACTGGTGCTCTTCACCATCACTCTAGACATTCAGGTCACCCAGATGGCTAAAGAGCCCCGGTAGAATTACCAGCATTACAGTATCTTATGAGTGTGGACATGAGGCTATATCTAGTGTCTAGAGTCTTTTGTTTCAGTTCAGGTTATGTAATTGTGTAATGGTGTCGTATTTAATTGTTTTGTAATGTATCTTAGCAGGTCGTACTCTGCTGGGGATTACTGTTAGAGCTTACTGCAGGAGCCAGCAGCTCTGTACTTACTGCAGGAGCCAGCAGCTCTGTACTTAATGATGGTTCTGGGGCAAGGGTGACACTGGCGATATTTCTGAGGCTGGGGACTCTACGCCGAGGTGATGTATTACCTACCGTGTGACGTATTGCTTCCCTGGTGAGGGAAAAGTTATGTAAGAATATAAGACCAATTTAGGCTGACACTCTAAGCTAAAGTCTTGTTAAATATATATATATATATATATATATATATATATATATATATATATATATATATATATATATATATATATATATATATTATCCCTGGGGATAGGGGAGAAAGAATACTTCCCACGTATTCCCTGCGTGTCGTAGAAGGCGACTCAAAGGGGAGGGAGCGGGTGGTTGGAATCCTCCCCTCTCTTTTTTTTTTTTAATTTTCCAAAAGAAGGAACAGAGAAGGGGGCCAGGTGAGGATATTCCCTCTAAGGCCCAGTCCTCTGTTCTTAACGCTACCTCGCTAATGCGGGAAATAGTGAAAAGTTTTTATCGAGGATGTAAGGCATGTGTACGTGTAGGAAGAGAGGAAAGTGATTGGTTCTCAGTGAATGTAGGTTTGCGGCAGGGGTGTGTGATGTCTCCATGGTTGTTTAATTTGTTTATGGATGGGGTTGTTAGGGAGGTAAAGGCAAGAGTTTTGGAAAGAGGGGCAAGTATGAAGTCTGTTGGGGATGAGAGAGCTTGGGAAGTGAGTCAGTTGTTGTTCGCTGATGATACAGCGCTGGTGGCTGATTCATGTGAGAAACTGCAGAAGCTGGTGACGGAGTTTGGTAAAGTGTGTGGAAGAAGAAAGTTAAGAGTAAATGTGAATAAGAGCAAGGTTATTAGGTACAGTAGGGTTGAGGGTCAAGTAAATTGGGAGGTGAGTTTGAATGGAGAAAAACTGGAGGAAGTGAAGTGTTTTAGATATCTGGGAGTGGATCTGGCAGCGGATGGAACCATGGAAGCAGAATTGGACCATAGGGTGGGGGAGGGGGCGAAAATTCTGGGAGCCTTGAAGAATGTGTGGAAGTCGAGAACATTATCTCGGAAAGCAAAAATGGGTATGTTTGAAGGAATAGTGGTTCCAACAATGTTGTATGGTTGCGAGGCGTGGGCTATGGATAGAGTTGTGCGCAGGAGGATGGATGTGCTGGAAATGAGATGTCTGAGGACAATGTGTGGTGTGAGGTGGTTTGATCGAGTAAGTAACGTAAGGGTGAGAGAGATGTGTGGAAATAAAAAGAGCGTTGTTGAGAGAGCAGAAGAGGGTGTTTTGAAATGGTTTGGGCACATGGAGAGAATGAGTGAGGAAAGGTTGACCAAGAGGATATATGTGTCGGAGGTGGAGGGAACGAGGAGAAGAGGGAGACCAAATTGGAGGTGGAAAGATGGAGTGAAAAAGATTTTGTGTGATCGGGGCCTGAACTTGCAGGAGGGTGAAAGGAGGGCAAGGAATAGAGTGAATTGGAGCAATGTGGTATACCGGGGTTGACGTGCTGTCAGTGGATTGAATCAAGACATGTGAAGCGTCTGGGGTAAACCATGGAAAGCTGTGTAGGTATGTATATTTGCGTGTGTGGACGTATGTATATACATGTGTATGGGGGGGGTTGGGCCATTTCTTTCGTCTGTTTCCTTGCGCTACCTCGCAAACGCGGGAGACAGCGACAAAGTATAAAAAAAAAAAAAAAAAATATATATATATATATATATATATATATATATATATATATATATATATATATATATATATATATATATATATTATCCCTGGGGATAGGGGAGAAAGGATACTTCCCACGTATTCCCTGCGTGTCGTAGAAGGCGACTAAAAGGGGAGGGAGCGGGTGGCTGGAATCCTCCCCTCTCTCTTTTTTTTTTTTAATTTTCCAAAAGAAGGAACAGAGAAGGGGGCCAGGTGAGGATATTCCATCAAAGGCCCAGCCCTTTGTTCTTAACGCTACCACGCTAACGCGGGAAATGGCGAACAGTATGAAAGATATATATATATATATATATATATATATATATATATATATATATATATATATATATATATATATATATATTATACTTTGTTGCTGTCTCCCATGTTAACGAGGTAGCCCAAGGAAACTGACGAGAGAATGGCCCAACCCACCTACATACACATGTATATACATAAACGCCCACACACGCACATATCTTGGTTACATCCACACACATTTAGACACCCCAATCTGATCCTTCGAGGAGGATGAGCACTCCCCGCGTGACTCCTTCTTCTGTTTCCCCCTTTTAGAAAGTTAAGATATAAGGAAGGGAGGGTTTCTAGCCCCCTCGCCCTGTCCCCTTTAGTCACCTTGTACGACAAGCGTGGAATGCGTCCGAAGTATTCTTTCTCCCCTATTCCTGGGGATGATATATATATATATATATATATATATATATATATATATATATATGTATATGTATATGTATATATATATATATATATATATATATATATATATATATATATATATATATATGTTGTTTACTGATGATACATCGCTGGTGGCTGATTCGGGTGAGAAACTGCAGATGTTGGTGACTGAGTTTGGTAAAGTGTGTGAAAGAAGAAAGCTGAAAGTGAATATTAACAAGAGCAAGGTTGCTAGGTTCAGAAGAGTTGAGAGACAAGTTAATTGGAAGATAAGTTTGAATGGAGAAAAACTGGAGGAAGTGAAGTGTTTTAGATATCTGGGAGTGAATTTAGCAGCGGATGGAACCATGGAAGCGGAAGTGAGTCATAGGGTGGGGGAGGGGGCGAAGGTTCTGGTCTTGGAGCGTTGAAGAATGTGTAGAAGGCGAGAACGTTATCTCGGAGAGCAAAAATGGGTATGTTTGAAGGAATAGTGGTTCCAGCAGCGTTATATGGTTGCGAGGCATGGGCTATAAATAGGGTTGTGCGGAGGAGGGTGGATGTTTTGGAAATGAATGTTTGAGGACGGTATGTGGTGTGAGGTGGTTTGATCGAGTAAGTAATGTAAGGGTAGGAGAGATATGTGGAAATAAAGAGTGTGGTTGAGAGAGCAGAAGAGGGTGTATTGAAATGTTTTGGTCACATGGAGAGAATGAGTGAGGAAAGATTGACCAAGAGCTTATATGTGTCAGAAGTGGAGGGAACGAGGAGAAGTGGGAGACCAAATTGGAGGTGGAAGGATGGAATGAAAAAGATTTTGATCGATCGGGGCGTGAACGTACAGGAGGTTGAAAGGCGTGCAAGGAATAGAGTGAATTGGAACGATGTAGTATACCGGGGTCGACGTGCTGTCAATGGATTGAACCAGGGCATGTGAAGCGTCTGGGGTAAGCCATGGAAAGTTTTATGGGGCCTAGATGTGGAAAGGGAGCTGTGGTTTCGGTGCATTACACACGACAGCGAGAGAGTGAGTGAGAAAGAATGTGCCCTTTTTTGTCTTTTCCTAGCGCTATCTCGCGCGCGCGCAGGGCGCGGGGGTGGGGTGGGGGGGATAGTTGCTGTTTTTCATGTGTGGCGGCGTGGCGACGGAATGGATGAAGGTAGTAAGTATGGATATGTACATGTGTATATATGTATATGTATGTATACGTTGAAATGTATAGGTATGTATATGTGCGTTTATGTATATACATGTGTGGATGGGTTGGGACATTCTTTCGTCTGTTTCCTTGCGCTACCTCGCTAACGCGGGAGACAGCGACAAAGTATAATGATTTAGAATATATTAGTTTATGGAGAATGAACACACACACACACACACACACACACACACACACACACACACACACACACACACACACACACACACACACACACACACACCTCTGTCGTTTACTACTTTTGTTTTTTAGTGAAATGGACAGTCTAGTATAAATCACCTCTGTGTGAAATGAAAGGCTGGGGAGAGTAGCCGGAATAGAGAGAGAGAGAGAGAGAGAGAGAGAGAGAGAGAGAGAGAGAGAGAGAGAGAGAGAGAGAGAGAGAGATGAGAAAGTTCATGGGAAAGGCAGAGAACAGGAGGCCCGTTGGCCCATGTCTTTGTCATCTATTCATAATTCACTCCTTTCTGTTATCATCTCTAACGTAAGGATATAATAGTAACGTAAGGATATAATAGTAAGAAGGACCCCCTTCCTTATCCTCCAGCGACAACATCCAACATCAGAAAAAAAATTGATGAAAAAAAAAAATGCGAAGGTGAAGTAAGCCTGCATGGAAGTTAACAGAATAGAACGAAAAAAAAAAAAGGGAAAATCCTGCCACAAA
This sequence comes from Panulirus ornatus, assembly GCF_036320965.1. Taxonomy (NCBI): domain Eukaryota; kingdom Metazoa; phylum Arthropoda; class Malacostraca; order Decapoda; family Palinuridae; genus Panulirus; species Panulirus ornatus. The sequence goes on from NC_092227.1 coordinate 42,989,203, forward strand.
AGTTATTGTATTATCCCACGCTCTGCCGCATGACAGCATATTCTGTAAATCTGGAGAGAAAACGTAATCAATGCACACGTATACCTCTCCCTTGTATTCATTTAGTGGACACCTGAACTAATGAAATGTTGGTCAGGCAGGTTTTTGCAAGCATTTACAGTATTTCCATTAGCACTGTTTAACTTTCTCCCAAGCTCAAAGCCTCTCTCTCTGTAAATAAACTTTCTCCCGCGTCCGTTTTACATGGTCGGCCAGCAGACAGGCAAGTGACGGAAGAAGTTAAGAGACAGAGACAGGCAGACTAACAGGCAGGCTGATAAATAGACAGGGAAACCACTCTTGTAGTGTAGCGTTACTGACCATGAATCAGCACGAACCAGCCTGGGGTCGGACCCACGTGAGTTCGAATTCTGGTTGTGGCTCGTCTCTCTCTCTCTCTCTCTCTCTCTCTCTCTCTCTCTCTCTCTCTCTCTCTCTCTCTCTCTCTCTCTCTCTCTCTCTCTCTCTCTCCCTGGGTTGGTCGATTAATGGGTACGTGGCTTATAACATATGTTATGTGTGTGTGTGTGTGTGTGTGTGTGTGTGTGTGTGTGTCTGTATGTGCGCGCTCGCGGAGGATGAGAGACATGATATTTGTATACAAGGTAAGAGAAGGGGCGACGTGAGCGTGAAACTCTCTCGCCGTAGCACAGAAATAGTAATGACAAGTGGTAACGCTGGAGACAGACCAACTAAACAGTGAGGCTGTTTAAAATCGTCCCCAAAGGAGAGCTGGAGAGTGCCAGCGGAGGAGACGGTGTTGGTGATGGGAAATGACGAGAGATTGCATGAGAATTACGGCGAGAGTGGAGGCAAACGATGCGAAATGCGTGGGCCAAATGAGAGAGATCACAGGATATGATGGAATCATAACGCGGAAGACGTACGTGGTTGGTGATGGTGAGTGATGCAAGAGGTTGTATGAGTATGATTCCAGAGGTGTTGTCGGGGGGGGGAGGTGATGCAGCAAGACCCCGAGAGGCTGAGCTCAGCAAGTAGTGAGGCAAGAGTGCTCGAGGTTGGGTGAGGTGGGGTTGGGTGGTGGGAGGGGGAGGTGGGATCGTGATGCAACGGATCATTTCCCTCAGTGTTATTATTATTGCTTCATGTCTGGCCTCAAGCTGGCGGCCTCGTAGTTGCCCATGTTCCATCCTCTTGTTCTGACCACTGTACCACGACACACACACACACACACATACACACACACACACACACACGAGTTATCAGTTAACATTATACAACTATCTTGTAAACTGGGAATATTATAAACGTACCATATATGTTTTATCAAACACTTCATCTTCCCTTTGAACAAAAAGCTTTGAGTGTCTTTCTGTATCTCTGATTGTGTGTGTATATGTACATACGTATGTATGTTTATATGTGTGTTTGTCGTTAAGTATTACTATCCATTTATAGGCATTGAAATCTATATATGTGTTTGTGTGTATATGTATATATTCATATGTATGTGGCTAATTATGTCTGTTTGCCTGTCAGTATAGCTACATGTGAATGTATAGGATGTGTTTATCTTGGATGTTGGTATGAGGATGTACGTGTGTGCTTTTCTACAGCTGTATGATTATGTGTGAGGAGAAAATATAACTAGCAAGGACTAATACGTATATAACACACATTGAATGTGTAGTATGGGATGTATGTAAATGTTGGTCAACGTGTAGATTATTCTCTTTGTGCGGGTTTTGATGTGATGTGTTTATACGGCTTGAGTGATGCATGTGACAGGTTCATGTTCGAGACTGTCCGGGTTTTCGGTCCTTTGGCGTGTTGTTTCCTTGGGATATGAAGTACTGGTGATGATTTAGGGCTTCGGGAACGTCAGTGTCGATCATTAAGGGCCATAGGTCTCTCTGCCTAAGGGGTCTATTGAGGAGATGAGTAAGGGGTAAGGACTCTCGATGGGAGGTTTCCGTGGGTCGTGTAAGTGCAGGGGGAACAGTACATAAAGATGATCCTGGCGATAATATATGGCCTGGAATTTTCACGCCCAGGTAAAACTGGCGAGAATTTATGGGATGAGGATTTAGCTGCCTGTAATATATATATGGTGGCGCCTGAAGTATTGCTCCCAGGTCGAAGAAAATGTGATGAAAATGATGATTATGCTGGAAAACTATGAGCGTGTTTTTGGTAAAAGTCAGTGAGGAGAACTGTGTAAGGAAGAGCAATGCGCATGTCCTTCTCAGTTAGTATCGACAAGGTCTTCTTCAGGAGAATGATTAAGTCTCCTGAAGACGACGTCGTCAGAGGTAGTCGAGGAGAATAGATTCCTGGCTCTTGCCTTCAGTCTTCGTCGGTATCTTTCACTCATTTGCCACTATGGATGACAAATGTCTGAGTGGTTCTCTGCTGTGTGGAGGGGTCAGTGTTGATGGGTCTGTATGGTTGGGTGTTAAGGCGAAAGAGAGAGAGGAGGGAGGCTGGCTATGCTAGGCTGGCTTGTGGTTCGTGGTCTGTCACAGCACGGCAGGTATTGTGTATCTTAGGTATTGCTCGGCCCACATGTGTGTGTTGGAGGGAGTCTCTGGTTGATAAACAGTCAGGCTAACTGACAGACACACACAGCCAGACTGAGACAGATTAGAAGAGAGACAGGCAGACCTAGTGGTAGACAAAAAGACAGATAAGCAGACAGACAAGATGATAGACGCCCAGACAGATAAGAATATAGATAAGAGAACAGACTGACAAACAGAAATGCATTAGAGAGAGAGAGAGAGAGAGAGAGAGAGAGAGAGAGAGAGAGAGAGAGAGAGAGAGAGAGTTGCATAGATACTCAGACCACGCGGGCCAAAGGTCCAAGCGAGGTGATATGGCCTTTGAGACAAGATTTACCCATGAGGCAGGGCTAGCACGTAGCGCTCACCGTATGAGAGAAGTGTCTGAACAGAGTCGGTGGTATTAGGAATGAGGTTGTAAAACCCGGAAGATAATACCTTTATTGGCTGGCAGTAAACTTATAATACTATCGTTATAGGGCGGGAAATTGACAGACCGCCTGACCAAACAGGTTCATGTTAATGGTAGGATTTACTCTGCTGTCAGGCATCATGCTAAGTTAGCGATCAAGTATGTAAGTCTACGTTTCACTTGAAGATTATAGTAACTCATGTCGCCAGGGCCATGACTGACCTACCGAGGTAGCCTTCATGGCCCTATTGGTCCATGCTGCATGCGGCCCACTTGTCCACGCCAGGCAAGGCCACACCCAGCCGGCCAGTGTGGGTCACACATCTCATCCAGTGTTTGTTGGCTGCCATCATGTTGGTGATGAGGAAGTCACTTGGTAACTTGTACCATCGGTTCATTTTAGTTTTCCCTCCACCAGTGTTGAATTGTGATGTTCCTCGTTGTATCTAGTTTTGATCACATGAAATTTATTGTTATGGATTCTCCCTTCGGTTGATTTTTATAGCGTTTGCTTTACGGCCTTATCTGCTTTCGCCTTCCATGTGTACGGCTGTATCACATCGCCTGTAAGTGTGTGCCGCTCCTGAGACCAAAAGTTTGTTTCCTACCTTGTCTTCATGTGGAAGTTTACCAGTGCCTGGTGACGACTTGTTCCACTGCTCTGGATATATGTTCTCGAGGCGATGTATATATCCATTCATGATAAACTGACCTGTATTGTGTTGCATGATATGACTGAGACGTGAGTAACGCCTGGGTACAGTTGTAATATTACTTTACATTCTTGTTATTAACCCCACTGGATATGCCAGCTGGTGCCGCAATAGATGTGTTACGTGCATCGATTCATTATTCGCTGGGCTTTAGACTTCTGTTTATAATTACCATTAAATACTCTTCCTCTTGCCTAGATTTTTCTGTTATTACGTGGTTAAGATGGTAACAAGGTTCCCTTTTTATCTTTACCTACATCCTGAAGTTTTCATTGGTCTACACTGAACTTCATCATCTGTGCTTCACTCGACAACGATGGCCACTTACGTCTTCCTCCGGTCATTCTGGAGTCAGTCAGTCGAGTCATCAACACGAACTGTTTCCACATGACTGTCAGATTAACTTCCGCTTCTGTCTGCAGCTTCGTCAGCATTCCTGATGTACATCACGAGTGCCTGTGTCCGTCCCCATGACCGAACTCTGAGGCTTTCTGCTAATTACCAGACCCCAACCAGACTACACCCCATTAATGTTAACCCGCCCTCTACCTCCCTCTGCCTCTTATCTGTCATCCAGGCTCTTATCTAGTTTACTGCCTCCTCCTCTGTACCTTGAGCTGCTACTTTCTTTGATTAGCCTCTCGTGTGGGATGCACTCTGCTCGGTCCATGCGTGTTGAGAGTGATAAAGACCCGGGAGCTGGTGTGAGCCATCGTGTGGAGCTGGAAGTGTGATTTATGTGGAGGAAACAACAAGAGGTCTGAAAACGGGCATCAAAGTATATATATATATATATATATATATATATATATATATATATATATATATATATATATATATATTGATTGGTTGTTAAGGATGTTCATTGTATGTATGGATCATGGTGAAGTGCCTGAGAATTAGCGGAATGCATGCATAGTGCCATTGTACAAAGGCAAAAGGGATAAAGGTGAGTGTTCAAATTACAGAGGCATAAGTTTGTTGAGTATTCCTGGGAAATGATATGGGAGGGTATTGATTGAGAGGGTAAATGCATGTACAGAGCATCAGATTGGGGAAGAGCAGTGTGGTTTCAGAAGTGGTAGAGGATGTGTGGATCAGGTGTTTGCTTTGAAATACTCAGAAGAACAGATGGATTTGTATGTAGCATTTATGGATCTAGAGAAGGCATATAATTTGATAGAGATGCTTTGTGGAAGGTTTTAAGAGTATATGGTGTGGGAGGTAAGTTGCTAGAAGCAGTGAAAAGTTTTAAACAAGGATGTAAGGAATGTGTGCGAGTAGGAAGAGAGAAAAGTGATTGGTTCCCCGTGAATGTCGGTTTGCGGCAGGGATGCGTGATGTCTTCATGGTTGTTTAATTTGTTTATGGATGGGCTTAGGTAGGTAAATGCAAGAGTTTTGGAGAGAGTGGCAAGTATGCAGTCTGTTGTGGATGAGAGGGCATGGGAAGTGAGTCATTTGTTGTTCGCTGACGATACATCGCTGTTGGCTGATTCGGGTGAGAAATTGCAGAGATTGGTGAATGACTTTGGTAAATGTGAATAAGAGCAAGGTTATTAGGTTCAGTACGGTTGAGGGACAAGTTAATTTGGAGGTAAGTTTGAATGGAGAAAAACTGGAGGAAATGAAGTGTTTTAGATATCTGGGAGTGGATTTGGCAGCGGATGGAAGTATGGAAGCGGAAGTGAGTCATAGGTTGGGGGAGGGGGGGGCGAAGGTTCTGGGAGCGTTGAAGAATGTGTGGAAGTTGAGAACATTATCTCGGAAAGCAAAAATGGTTATATAGAAAGTAATCTCTCTTGTAAGACTACTGGTGAAATGCTTGGTAAGGATGTCGGGTTAGCTACAGACTAGATCTTTCCCTGAGATCCCATGGTCTTAGGTCACCATTTGGTCATGACCACAGCTGACCTCTAGCTATCAGTCCTGCCTGGTATGGGCCAGTAAACCTCCTGCAGTCTGCCTGGTATGGGCCAGTAAACCTCCTGCAGTCTGCCTGGTATGAGCCAGTAAACCCCCTGCAGTCTGCAGCCATTTTTGGATGTCCCACCTACCCCCATCCTCCCAGTGGATGCATCAGCCACTGCACCGTCACCATTCATTTGCATCTCCTCGTCCTCCCCCCGCCCCCTCCCCCTCAGTACACACACACACACACACACACACACACACACACACACACAGCCAGACAAGCTAAAATCCGTGCAGCTCTGTCGCAACACCGTTGCCAGTGGATGGTTATAGAGAGAGTTGATTTTGAAGTATTTTAGTATTAAAGCATTTTACTCTCCTCCCACTGTTCTCTGCCGATGAAACTTGGGTTCCTGTAGGATCTCGAGAACATAAACATGGGTTTCAAACAACATGAAATATCGATAACTGCATAGTGCCTCGAGAACATAATCCTGGGTCTCTAACAACACAGTGTCTCGAGAAGACAACCATGAGTCTCTAACAGCAAAGTATTTGGAGAACATAGACCTGGGTCTCTAACAACATAGTGTCTCGAGAATATAACCCTGGGTCTCTAACAACATAGTGTCTCGAGAATATAACCCTGGGTCTCTAACAACATAGTGTCTCGAGAATATAACCCTGGATCTCTAACACCTTTGTTTCTCGAAACACAGACATGATTCTCGAGCAATATAGCGTCCCGAGAACACAGACATGACTCTCGAACAGAATAGTGTCTCGAAAACAGAAGCACGTGAGGTAGATGTTGTGCGAGGTCAGTAAAGATTAAGAAGAATGGGATAGATGAGAGAGCGAGCGAGGAAGTAAGTTTAATAAAGTTAAAATGACCGCTGAATGGCCTGACTGGAATTGAGGCTACAGGGAGTGACTGGTGGGGAGAATGACCCGACTGGAACTCAGAGAAAGATCGAGGGTTAAGTTGGAGTGATAGAGTAGGCCTTCACAGAGCCACACTGCCCCGTGACTTGGAGAAGATGTAGAAGGATCTGAGGAGACACTTGAGAACTCGTTCGTCCATACCATGGACAACGTCTGATGGCATTGAAAAATATAACACTGTTTACACTCAAGTTGCCCTGCTCCCCTGACAGCCGTGTCCTCCTCCCTTGCGTGGTTCCCAGGCTGTGTGGTGTGTATGGGAGGCATGCAGGGTGAGTGTGGACCACGGGCGGCGGCAGAGGTGCGGGAGCCAGGCCAGACGGCCCTCCCGCTGGACGGGGGCTTTAACGTTAAGTGCTGGGTAAATAAGAGGAGTGAGGGAGGCGGTAGGGAGCAGGAGAGAGTGTATGTGCGTGTGTGTTTGTGTGTGTGAGAGAGAGAGAGAGAGAGAGAGAGAGAGAGAGAGAGAGAGAGAGAGAGAGAGAGAGAGAGAGAGAGAGAGAATTAAACACTGAAGGCTCTAGTGTTGTTCAAGGAATGGAGATATGATTTCCCTATTGTAGGAGAGGAAATATTCAGCCTGATGTAAGGGCTGAGAATGCATGGGCGTGATATAGGTGATATGTGGGCGTGATATAGGGGTGAGGATATATTGTAGGTTGTAGGTGGAGATATAGGGGTGAGGATATATTGTAGGTTGTAGGTGAAGGTGAGGATGTGCTGTGGCCGTGATATAGGAGTAAGGATGTGCTATGTTGTGGCCGTTTTGCAAGGGTAAGGATGTGCCGTGCTTTGGGGGTGATATTAGGGTAAGTTTATGCTATGTAAGGATGTGCTATGCTGTAGAAGTGATGTAAGGTTAAGGATGTGCTATGCTGTAGAAGTGATGTAAGGTTAAGGATGTGCTATGCTGTAGAAGTAATGTAAGGTTAAGGATGTGCTATGCTGTAGAAGTAATGTAAGGTTAAGGATGTGCTATGCTGTAGAAGTGATGTAAGGATAAGGATGTGCTATGCTGTAGAAGTGATCTAAGGTTAAGGATGTGCTATGCTGTAGAAGTGATGTAAGGTTAAGGATATGCTATGCTGTAGAAGTGATGTAAGGTTAAGGATGTGCTATGCTGTAGAAGTAATGTAAGGTTAAGGATGTGCTATGCTGTAGAAGTGATGTAAGGATAAGGATGTGCTATGCTGTAGAAGTGATCTAAGGTTAAGGATGTGCTATGCTGTAGAAGTGATGTAAGGTTAAGGATATGCTATGCTGTAGAAGTGATGTAAGGTTAAGGATGTGCTATGCTGTAGAAGTGATGTAAGGTTAAGGATGTGCTATGCTGTAGAAGTGATGTAAGGTTAAGGATGTGCTATGCTGTAGAAGTGATGTAAGGTTAAGGTTGTGCTATGCTGTAGAAGTAATGTAAGGTTAAGGATGTGCTATGCTGTAGAAGTGATGTAAGGTTAAGGATGTGCTATGCTGTAGAAGTGATGTAGGGTTAAGGTTGTGCTATGCTGTAGAAGTGATGTAAGGTTATGGATGTGCTATGCTGTAGAAGTAATGTAAGGTTAAGGTTGTGCTATGCTGTAGAAGTGATGTAAGGTTAAGTATTTGCTATGCTGTAGAAGTAATGTAAGGTTAAGTATGTGCTGTGCTGTAGAAGTAATGTAAGGTTAAGGTTGTGCTATGCTGTAGAAGTAATATAAGGTTAAGGATGTGCTGTGCTGTAGAAGTGATGTAAGGTTAAGGTTGTGCTATGCTGTAGAAGTAATGTAGGGTTAAGGTTGTGCTATGCTGTAGAAGTGATGTAAGGTTATGGATGTGCTATGCTGTAGAAGTAATGTAAGGTTAAGGTTGTGCTATGCTGCAGAAGTGATGTAAGGTTAAGTATGTGCTATGCTGTAGAAGTAATGTAGGGTTAAGGTTGTGCTATGCTGTAGAAGTGATGTAAGGTTATGGATGTGCTATGCTGTAGAAGTAATGTAAGGTTAAGGTTGTGCTATGCTGTAGAAGTGATGTAAGGTTAAGTATTTGCTATGCTGTAGAAGTAATGTAAGGTTAAGTATGTGCTGTGCTGTAGAAGTAATGTAAGGTTAAGGTTGTGCTATGCTGTAGAAGTAATATAAGGTTAAGGATGTGCTGTGCTGTAGAAGTGATGTAAGGTTAAGGTTGTGCTATGCTGTAGAAGTAATGTAGGGTTAAGGTTGTGCTATGCTGTAGAAGTGATGTAAGGTTATGGATGAGCTATGCTGTAGAAGTAATGTAAGGTTAAGGTTGTGCTATGCTGCAGAAGTGATGTAAGGTTAAGTATGTGCTATGCTGTAGAAGTAATGTAAGGTTAAGTATGTGCTGTGCTGTAGAAGTAATGTAAGGTTAAGGTTGTGCTATGCTGTAGAAGTAATATAAGGTTAAGGATGTGCTATGCTGTAGAAGTGATGTAAGGTTATGGATGTGCTATGCTGTAGAAGTGATGTAAGGTTAAGGTTGTGCTATGCTGTAGAAGTGATGTAAGGTTAAGTATGTGCTATGCTGTAGAAGTAATGTAGGGTTAAGGATGTGCTATGCTGTAGAAGTGATGTAAGGTTAAGGATATGCTATGCTGTAGAAGTGATGTAAGGTTAAGGATGTACCATGCTGTAGAAGTAATGTAAGGTTAAGGATGTGCTATGCTTTAGAAATAATGTAAGGTTAAGGATGTGCTATGCTGTAGAATTAATGTAGGGTTAAGGATGTGCTATGCTGTAGAAGTGATGTAAGATTAAGGATGTGCTATGCTGTAGAAGTGATGTAAGGTTAAGGATGTGTTATGCTCTGGAGGTGATATAGGGGTGAAGATGTGCTATGCGGTGGAGGTGATATAGGAGTAAGAATGTGCTCTGCAGTGGAGGTGGTGTAGGGGTGAGGGTGTGCTATACTGTAGAGGTGATTTAAGGGTGAGGAAACAGGTAGGAACCTATACCTATGTCGATCCAAGTGTTTGGTAGAGGAGGTTGGGACATGGCTGGTGGTGACGGCATATTGCCAGAGGCTGGAGATGTGGCGGTGGAGAGGACAGGAGAGACAGTGTTGGTGAGGTGAAGAGGAGGAGGAGGTGAGCGTAGCGTGGAAGTGTGTGGGAGCAAGGGAGGGAGGAAAGCGCGGGAACGTGTGGGAGATGGAGGAGGGCGTGGGAGTTGTGTGGGAGGACGATAGTGCCAGGGACGGGTGTAGGTTGGTGAGTATTGCGTGGCGTGCATTCGCGATGCTGCCAGAGGTATTGGTGGACCCGCCTGCTGCTGCCGCTGGTGGAGGGCGTGGGGCAGACCTAGGCGGTGTTGCAGCGCCTTCTTGAAGGTCGAGGCCAAGGTCATGGGTCGGGGTCATTGATCGAGCAAGAGCTACAGGACTTAGAGAGGATCGTCGGACCTTGACGCGAGGCGGGACTTTACAACCCTCACGCGAATTTCCTTTGGAGTCTGCTCAATTGACTTTGGTCTGTTGGTCCGGTGGTCAGGTGACCGTGTCATTCCAGTGGTCCGGTGGTCAGGTGACCGTGTCATTCCAGTGGTCCGGTGGTCAGGTGACCGTGTCATTCCAGTGGTCCGGTGGTCAGGTGACCGTGTCATTCCAGTGGTCCGGTGGTCAGGTGACCGTGTCATTCCAGTGGTCCGGTGACGTTGTGTGGCTGTGGTTCCGGTTCAGTGACCGTCTGTGAATGACCGGATCTGTCCATTGTTGAGCTCGTCCCTCGCTCCGTCTGTTTCTTTTCTTGCGTCCGTTTCGTCAACCCTTCTGTTAATTTCTGGCTGCCTTTCTGCTCTTAGTCTTGTGTGTGCACTTCTTATCTTCTAAAGCTATGCCTCAAGTACTTAGGATCTGTCTGCTTGGCCAGGACCATAGCACTGTTATCTATGTCTGGAGACGGAGTCCACTTGCCTCCATGTCTGGAGACAGGATGGGGCATAACAACTGTCTTACCTCGTTGCTCTCTCGAAGGGACACACCGAGCCATACCGTTGCTGTCGTCCAGGGGTCTACCTAGCTACTACAGTCTGTGCCACATCATCTGCTGGGGAACAAACAACTTGTCCGATTCATACCAGGTCAAAGCGGCTCTGACTTAGGCTGCTGTGTGATGTTCGCCTTCACATTTACGTTGTCTGTAGTATTAAGACGTAAGTATTGTACTGTTGGTGGGGCTGGTCTTCACGTATCGTTAACTCTCTAAGACAACTATTTACAGGGTAGACTTGAACAAGTAGAGATCGTTACATTTGAAAATCCCTTCGTATTTTGATTCCAAATTAGAATGGATGATAGATGATGTTGGCAAATGTTATATCAGTTAACGTAGCTTGATCCTATGAAGTATGATCGGGCTGTGAAGTGGCACAAAGTCTTCGTGCAAGAGTCTCCGATTTCATTGAGGAACACCATGTACTACCAGTGGCCTCACTACTTCACAAGACTTAAAAGAACCAAATGGAACACCTGCTCCGGACCATAGCAAAGGTCCGACGATCGTAAAGAAAAAAAAAAGCGTAGCTCTGATGAATATTCGACTGATTTACGGAGGCAGTGGTATATGGTACATGGCAAGTTTGCTGGTGATTTATGGGGGAGGAGTGTATCGTTCATCGTGAAGTGATTTAGGGAGGCAGAGGTGTATCGTAAATCCCAGGGATGCCGGTGATTTAGGGAGGCAGAGGTGTATCGTAAATCCCAGGGATGCCGGTGATTTAGGGAGGCGGTGGTGTATCGTAAATCCCAGGTTTGCTGGTGATTTAGGGAGGCGGTGGTGTATCGTAAATCCCAGGTTTGCTGGTGATTTAGGGAGGCGGTGGTGTATCGTAAATCCCAGGTTTGCTGGTGATTTAGGGAGGCGGTGGTGTATCGTAAATCCCAGGTTTGCTGGTGATTTAGGGAGGCGGTGGTGTATCGTAAATCCCAGGTTTGCTGGTGATTTAGGGAGGCAGAGGTGTATCGTAAATCCCAGGTTTGCTGGTGATTTAGGGAGGCGGTGGTGTATCGTAAATCCCAGGGATGCCGGTATTTAGGGAGGCGGTGGTGTATCGTAAATCCCAGGGATGCCGGTGATTTAGGGAGGCAGAGGTGTATCGTAAATCCCAGGGATGCCGGTGATTTAGGGAGGCAGTGGTGTATCGTAAATCCCAGGTTTGCTGGTGATTTAGGGAGGCAGAGGTGTATCGTAAATCCCAGGTTTGCTGGTGATTTAGGGAGGCGGTGGTGTATCGTAAATCCCAGGGATGCCGGTATTTAGGGAGGCGGTGGTGTATCGTAAATCCCAGGGATGCCGGTGATTTAGGGAGGCAGAGGTGTATCGTAAATCCCAGGGATGCCGGTGATTTAGGGAGGCAGTGGTGTATCGTAAATCCCAGGTTTGCTGGTGATTTAGGGAGGCAGAGGTGTATCGTAAATCCCAGGTTTGCTGGTGATTTAGGGAGGCGGTGGTGTATCGTAAATCCCAGGGATGCCGGTGATTTAGGGAGGCAGAGGTGTATCGTAAATCCCAGGGATGCCGGTGATTTAGGGAGGCAGTGGTGTATCGTAAATCCCAGGTTTGCTGGTGATTTATGAAAATGATTTGCTGAAAATTTATTGATAAAAATATCGGAAACTTAGCGTGTGCTCAGCAACAACCCGGGGCTGGGAAGTAATTAGTACTGTAGATTAGTAATTACATCATTATTTTTTAATCCTTCGTGAGTGCAGATGAACGTAACCCCATCCATCCCATTATTTTTCATGTTAGATTTGGTACGCGAGGTCGTCTTTTAGTTTTCCTTTTAACTTGGTTAAACGGCGTTATGTATACAGACCCCAGACGGCTCCTCCGGTGTTTTGATCTGTAAGGCGATGGCTTTCAGCTAGCGGCAGTTTCAAACTTTTATTCTTTATATCGACGACATTTACTGACCCCCATCGGCGAATCCGTTGCTATTGTTTTTATCATCATACTCACTCTTTCTTATTTTTTTTTTTTTTGAAGACTTCACACTGTCACCCGTAGAGGCTTCAAGTTTTATACGAGTTAGAACGGAGAGAGCAATGGGAAAGACATTCGGGGTAATACCATCAGCGAACACAACAGAGCAACAGTTGTCATTTCCGAAAAGATGGCCGGCTGGATACTGCGGACCTTCAAGGTGAGAGAAAGGTGAATCTAGTGATGACCATCCTTAGGCATAAATGCTCTCCCGAATAGAGCTCTCTGGTACATAGTGACATCACCCCTCAGGGTGGGCGATATTGAACCGTTGTTTAGAAAGTATGCTGAGATCTGTCATTGCCAACACTGACACTGCCAAGGACCGGAACTACAGAGAACGACTGAAAACACCGAGGCCGAACTCTTTGGAGTGCAGACGCAGGAGTTACATCATCATCTACGCAAGGAAAATCCTGGAAATCATGGTTCTCGACTTGTACCCAGTGGGTCCCTTCGAGGATGTTTGTGATAGTGGAAGATATTAGAAACTCACACATTAGTATGGTTAAGATTAGACGTTACATAGATTATTCAGAGAGAGAAACCTACAAAACTCATTTGTGACTAAGGAGGCGTAAATGATGTAAGTCTTGGACTTAAAGCGAAGTATTTATCAAGTATGTTCTAAAACGCATCAATATTACTACTTGGAGTAGTTCCCTGTTGGCACGACAAGCGTGCTGGACTCGTCAGACATTACCCCTGGAATGACAAGATAAGCCCAGTAAGACATAATACCTTAAACATGTTGGACTCAGATTTACGTAATACATTACTTGCAGCAAGTGGACTTATTTAAGCTGCTTCCTTTAACAGATTAGTTCCTTGAATGATACGTACTTAGTGGAGCGCTACGGTGCAGTTTAGGGCAAGACATTACCGCTAGAACGCCACGGTACTCCTGGAACACTGCGGTACTTCAGGAGCACCACGGTACTACTGGAGCACCACGGTACTACTGGAGCACCACGGTACTACTGGAGCACCACGGTACTACTGGAGCACCACGGTACTACTGGAGCAGGACGGTACAATCGGAGCAGGACGGTATTACTGGAGCAGGACGGTACAATCGGAGCAGGACGGTATTACTGGAAGAGGACGGTGCAAGTGGAGCAGGACGGTACTACTGGAACAAGACGGTGCTCCTGCAGCAGGATGGTATTGCTGGGCAGGACGGTACTAATGGTCGTGATGGTGCTGCCAGAGCATTACACTCTTAATGGAGCGAGACGGTACTACAATGCATGAGGCTTCCTCCCCACCCACTACTATGAAGGAAGACAGGATAGTAAAGCAGAAGGATCCTCACCAACCACCACTCCCTCCAGCACAACAGCCAATAGAAAAATATCTGCGAATGAACACCATGTGCTGTTGAGGGACTACTACTCTGAAAATCTCATATATGAAATTATAGGCGACTTCTAGTGGCGGGAATGTGAGTATCGTGAGAGGGAGGAGGTTGGAGGCGCGGGGGGAAGGGAGGAAGTACTTGGAGATGCAAAGTATTAGGGTGTACAGGCGAGAGAAGTGAAGACGAGGCTACTTTAGGGAAATATGTTGATGGGAATTGAATAATGAATGAAGATGGGGAGAGGGGAAGACGGAGTGGTAAGTGGAATATTAGATGAGGGCAGGATAGATGAAGCGGCAGATTATATAGAGGAAGAAACTGAATTAGAATATATTAACCAAAGTGGAATGAGACAGAGGTAGAGAAGGCGGATGAAAAAGTTGTGGATAATATGGAATGAATGGAATGAAGTCAGGCTGGGATGGATTGAACAGAGATTAAAGGCGGAAGTAGACGGACCAAGAGAGAGAGAGCACAGACGACGTAAGAGGAGTCAGGCGCTGAAGACTACACCATGAGAGCTGGTGAGACCAACTTTGGTAATGAGAGGGGAAGTCGTACCTGGTGGCGGATATACCAGGTGGGAGATGTACCTGGTGAGGGGTATACCATGTGAAGTCATCGGGGGTCTTCAGCCCCACAGCCCGGGCTGGGCCCAGGCTGCTGGATTGGGTCGTTGGTCGACCAAGCTGTTGGAAGCCGCAGCAGCCCTCAGGCTCACATAGCCTCCCACAGCCTGGCTGGTCTGGTACACTTCTCTACCGCACATCCCAGCTGTTCCTGATGGCAGATGGCAAGATGTTGAAGAGTCTTGGTTCCGGATGTTTAAGGTGTTCTCTCTTATTGTGCATATCACACCTCTGGATCTCAGAGACAGGATTTCACAAAGTTCTCCATGCCTGTCGTGCTAGTAGGATGTTATTCCCGACCGTAAGTTAGGAACCAGACCTTCTAGAATTTTCCAGGTATAGGTGATGATACACCTCGCCCGTCTGCACTCCAGGGAGTATTGTAGTATAGCCTTACAGAAGTACCCAGTGGGGATGTTTCTCTTAAGGATTGTACCTGCCTGGGGATGTATCAGGTGTGCAGGCATTAGATTTGTTCACCTTGGAAGAGACAAGAGTGAGAGGGGTGACTTGATTATAGCCATTTAAGATTTTAGAACTGACCGCTGGCGTGGACTGTGAACAGTTCTTCAAGAGATGTAGGTAGTGACCAACCAGAGGACAGAACATGAAATTGAACGAGAAACTCGTAAAGAAAAAAGTTGTGCAGAAGTTTGCATTTAGTGTAAGAGAAATGGATGACTGGAACAGAGTGACTGAGGACATGTTTGATGCACCATAGTTAATGCAGACATTGTACATAAATGTAAAAAGTTGTATGATAGAGAATGTTCAAGAGATGGAGCCCCACGAGTGTAAAACTCCCGTACAGTACACACACACACACACACACATACACACACACACACAAAACATACATACATACAATTCTCTCTCTCTCTTTCAGTCCTCTCCCTCCCTCCCTTCCTCCCTCCTCTCCCGCTTCCGTCTCTGCATCCCTCAAGCTGCCTGCTCGCCAGATAACAGTGTGTGTGTGAGATCCGGCGTAATAATGAAGGCACAGGTGGGACGTCCAGTAATTTGCCACAAGTGGACCATTACGTGTAACTTTCCAGGATTGCAAGAATATCACAGTTCCGTCCCACTGGATCTGGGAACTGGAGAGGCTCCAGAATATCACACTTCCGTCCTCCCTGGATCTGAGAACTGGAGAGGCTTCAGTATTGAAGGGGGAACGTTGTAGTCGTGGTGGGTCGCGTTTGGTGAGTGAGGGAACGTAATTATACTGTCATGGTGAGCTCGGGGTGTTAGAATCTGGGTGGGTCTGTGGGCTGAGTGCGTGGTTGTGATGCTGGAGTTTGAGGGTCGAGGGGCTGATGGAATAAGATGATGGCCAGGGGTGAGGTGATTGATCGGAGGGTCGTGGCAGGGTTAATACAATTGATCATGGGTTCTGGGGATCGCTGGGGTTAGTCCGGAGGGAGCTGATCAGGGTAGAGGTTGTCGTTGTGGTGGTGTTCGTGTGTGTGTAGGGAATGGTTTGGGGAACATCACGTTCAGGTGGTAAAGACCTGGATGGCGTTGATGTCAGGCTTTCACGAGCAAATGTCAGTGACAAGACTATACTGTGATGACTGTGTTTTCCCCAGTTGGCTGAATGAAGACCTTAAGACTCCAGTTTCGCTAAGAAACATTTATTGTTAATGCTCGCATATTTTTTGAGCCGCAAAAGAAACTGATGTTGCCTTTCAACAGCTTCGTCGACCACCGACCCAATCTAACAGCTAGGGCCCAGCCCTGGCTGTGGGGGGTGAAGACCCCCAAAGACTCCACCAGGTATGCACCAGGAATGTATGGTCAAAATGTGACACATTCGATTTCCATGTTTCCTGCCGCTCCTGCTTACCTTAACTTGTGTAATGTTTTTATTGACATGAATGATGCCATCATCAGAGTGACACGTCATGTTTGACATGATTGATGCCATTATTAAAGGGTGTCACGTGTCATGTTTACACGAGTAATGTCATCAGAATGACACAAGCCATGTGGACATGACTCATTATCAAAGAATGACACAAGTCATGTTTGACGTGACACCTTCAAAGAGTGACATGTATTATGATTGTGTGACTGGCGTCATAGAGTGTCGCGTGTCATGTCTAGATGTGCTTTGAGAAGCTATTGTATACACATGTGATTTGATCGTGTGTTTTGACATGAGTGATGAGATGTATACACCTCGTTCATCACCTGCTGTGTTGTCGTGTTTGACATGTCATTTGCAGTGTGTCATTTTTTTGTCACTCGTATAATTCAGTCCTCAGTCGTTCAGATATGATATTCCTCGTAGCTATTACGGTCAGCTGTCGTTCACGGATGTGGCATGTTGTAGTGTAGTTCAGCTGTGGTTCAGATATGTGCTGCGCTATAGCTTTGATCACCTGCCGTTCACTTACGTGGTGTGCTGTAGCATGTAGTCAGCTGCCGTTCACATATGTAGTGTGGGAGGGAAGCTATTAGAAGCAGTGAGGAGTTTATATCGAGAGTGTAAGGTATGTGTGCGAGTAGGAAGAGAGGAGAGTGGATTGTTCCAGATGAAGGTTGGGCTGCAGTAGGGGTGCGTGATGTCACCATTGCTATTTAATTTGTATGTGGATGAAGTGGAGAGGGAGGTGAGTGTAGGGGTTTTAGAGAGAACCATCTAATTCTTCCATTACAGGTTTTAAGGGCCTCCCCTCAGCCCTGGATATATGTTCTGCATCAAACTTAGGCTACTGAGGTTTTCATGCAAATTTGTCTCCTGAGAAAAACATTGAAAATTGTGGGTAGCTTTGGTCAGGTGTCGTGCACACGAGCAGGTTTACTGTGGGTCTCTTATATGATGTGTGGTTACCGTTGGGTGGCAGGTGTTGATAACTGTGGTGGTAATGTGCTCTTGAGTGAACAGATGATGTACGTCGTCTACCATCTATATGGTGTGATGTAAGGTAATTGATATCGTCTACCATCTTCTCCCATATATATATAGTCTGATGTATGGTAACGTATATCATGTACCATATTTATAATATTGGAGACTACTCACACCTGTTGTTTGAATGGGTTAGTTTTGGGCAAAGTTTGTGGTGCATTAGATGTTCCACATGTGCATGTTGAACGTGTGAACATATGTGACTTGATCACTTGTTTTACTCACTCGTTATTGTATTACTTTAGCTTTTCTAAATGCAGGTGTTGCTGTTTATGATGTGGTCATCTAGTGGGGAGATGTGTGACCTAACCATGTGTACATCACCTCTGGTTAATGTTAGTGGTCTTGTACGTAGTGTTATTGCCTGTCATTTGCCCACTTGTTTACCTTTGTAGTCTTTGTATATATGAACCTTGAACAGACTCTCATCGGAAAGTCGGGTAAGATGCCAAAATATGCAAATGCTGCAGTCTTTCGACAGAGACCACAGGCAGTTTATTGTGTATTGTGAGACCTTCAGTAAACAGTCGAGCTCCAGTCTGGGTCAGGGAGATGGAGCTCCCCAGGTAATGCTGTCGTTGGCATTGACATAAGTTGAGTGTAAGAATGACTACTTGCTCACGATTTCCTTTATATTTCTGTAGGCATGATCACTGCATGTGGGGGCGTCTCTCCCTTAAGGAGTATTTTCTCACGTTCAGACATTGTAGTATGGCGTTAAAGTTCTGTTATTCAGTGGCAGTTACAGGTGTTACGCAGACCAACAGCCAGAAGTTAAGGAACCACCGCAACACAGTTGAGGAAGACCCCTGTAACTTTAAGCTATCGTGAGCGTTCGTAAGGGCTTCACAGTTACGCACATTTATGCCAAGGGTCAACGCAGGAAGATGGGTTTTGAGCTTGTACATGTCTAAGTAGCTTGTTGATGTTCCCCCTGACCTAGTAACCTACATCGCTCGATGGCTATTGGTTGCGGCGACGCCCACCCACATACCCTATCAGTCTGAGCGTTCTCACAGGTGCTCGACAACCACCCACCTCCTCATCTTCCACCCACGGTTGGATGCTCAGTTTCTGTCAATCCTACGGCGTCGTTGGTTGTCATTGAGATCTGAGACTCCCTGGTGTAGCGGTTACAGTTCCTGATTGTCAGTGACGCATTCAAGGGCCGCCCAGGGTCGAGCGCATAGGTACGAATCCTAATTACGGCAGTAGGTCCAAAGTCAATCAAGCTGTTCATCCACCGCTAGGGGTTAATCGATGATATGAGTACCTGGCTCAGGTATATATATATATATATCGTTAATGGGATGGCCTTGATTAGGGCCCCAGCTGCCCGTGCCGTTTCAGTTGACATAGAAAAAAATATCTGTGCCTTGTCCTTCACAGGGAGGATGTATCTGGTCTGAATTATTCCAGGGGTTGTGTGTGAACCGTCTCTCTTCCCCTACCTCCAGCCTCTCTGGTACCAGACGGAATACTCTCCCTGCACAAGCAAGGTGTTGCCCGTGAAATTATATGTTTGTGATCGACGTGAAATAATCAACCAACTGAACGTAGCAGTGGAAGTTAGCGCCTGGGGGACAGTGCAAGGGACAGTGCCCAGGACAGTTCCAGGCACAGTGCCTGCGGCAGTAGACTGTAGCCAGGACCACCAAGCACATATGCTTCAAGGATCGCAGTCAGTGTTTACCACCATACCCCAGCAGTGGCTTACCCTGCCTGGCATTGCCCTCCGTCGCTTGTGGCATGGCAGCGGTTAGCCAGATGCTCCGACTTCCTGTTGCTCCTGGATGCAAAAACATCATCACAGGTTTTGTTCTCCCTAACCTGATCTTCCTCTCCCTCTCTTCTGGGCATGACCATACTGGGTTCCTCTTCTGACACTTGTGAAGAGGCACTGAACACTCTGGTCCTCCCGACATCCTTCATCCAGTACTTGAACCTCGTTTGACATTTCGGGTAGAAAGTACTGCACTAACCCTCGTCCCCCGAGTTGCAGTTCAGCACCACAACCACATGAAGCCCATCCCGCCAGCCCGTTTGTTTACAGACTGTGGGTGGAGTGTCATGTGACACCCTCTCTTCTTCCCCGTGTCTGTATTGTAAGTATTATTTCTGTGTAGTGTCAGCCTTTGGCTCCATTTAATCAATGAACCTTTCATTATTATTATTACTATTATTATTATTGTTATTATTATTATTATTATTATTATTATTATTATTATTATTATTATTGATATTATTATTATTATTATTATTATTATTATTATTATTATTATTATTATTAATTTTTTTTTTTTTTATACTTTGTCGCTGTCTCCCGCGTTTGCGAGGTAGCGCAAGGAAACACGAAAGAAATGGCCCCCCCCCCCCATACACATGTATATACATACGTCCACACACGCAAATATACATACCTACACAGCTTTCCATGGTTTACCCCAGACGCTTCACATGCCTTGATTCAATCCACTGACAGCACGTCAACCCCGGTATACCACATCGCTCCAATTCACTCTATTCCTTGCCCTCCTTTCACCCTCCTGCATGTTCAGGCCCCGATCACACAAAATCTTTTTCACTCCATCTTTCCACCTCCAATTTGGTCTCCCTCTTCTCCTTGCTCCCTCCACCTCCGACACATATATCCTCTTGGTCAATCTTTCCTCACTCATCCTCTCCATGTGCCCAAACCACTTCAAAACACCCTCTTCTGCTCTCTCAACCACGCTCTTTTTATTTCCACACATCTCTCTTACCCTTACGTTACTTACTCGATCAAACCACCTCACACCACACATTGTCCTCAAACATCTCATTTCCAGCACATCCATCCTCCTGCGCACAACTCTATCCATAGCCCACGCCTCGCAACCATACAACATTGTTGGAACCACTATTCCTTCAAACATACCCATTTTTGCTTTCCGAGATAATGTTCTCGACTTCCACACATTCTTCAAGGCCCCCAGAATTTTCGCCCCCTCCCCCACCCTATGATCCACTTCCGCTTCCATGGTTCCATCCGCTGCCAGATCCACTCCAAGATATCTAAAACACTTCACTTCCTCCAGTTTTTCACCATTCAAACTCACCTCCCAATTGACTTGACCCTCAACCCTACTGTACCTAATAACCTTGCTCTTATTCACATTTATTATTATTATTATTATTATTATTATTATTATTATTATTATTATTATTATTATTATTATTATTATAATGACCGCCTGACGGGAGCCAGTGTGTGGACGCGATAACGAGTCAATTGTTGTGATCACGTCTCAGTAACAGCGACCTGCTTATAGTGACCATTTGATCAGTAGCGAGGACCAGTATGTCCCTGTCTAGATAGATACGACCTGCATACAGGTAGTACCTGTGTAGATGATGACCTGTGTTTGTGATGATCTGTGTAGGTGATGATTTGTTTTTGTGATGACTTGTGTTTATGATTATCTGTATTTGTAATGACCTGTGTTTATGATGACCTGTGTTTATGATGATCTGTGTTTGTGATGATCTGTGTTTATGATGACCTGTGTTTGTGATGATCTGTGTTTATGATGACCTATGTTTGTTATGACCTGTGTTTATGATGATCTGTGTTTATGATGATCTGTGTTTGTGATGACCTGTGTTT
This sequence comes from Panulirus ornatus, assembly GCF_036320965.1. NCBI lineage: Eukaryota > Metazoa > Arthropoda > Malacostraca > Decapoda > Palinuridae > Panulirus > Panulirus ornatus. The sequence goes on from NC_092227.1 coordinate 43,010,273, forward strand.
ATGATGACCTGTATTTATAATGACCTGTGTTTGTGATGACCTGTGTTTGTGATGATCTGTGTTTGTGATGACCTGTGTTTATGATGATCTGTGTTTATGATGATCTGTATTTGTGATGACCTGTGTTTATGATGACCTGTATTTATAATGACCTGTGTTTGTGATGACCTGTGTTTGTGATGACCTGTGTTTATGATGATCTGTGTTTATGATGATCTGTATTTGTGATGACCTGTGTTTATGATGACCTGTGTTTGTGATGACCTGTGTTTATGATGATCTTTGTTTATGATGACCTGTGTTTGTGATGATCTGTGTTTGTGATGACCTGTGTTTATGATGACCTGTGTTTATGATGACCTGTGTTTGTGATGACCTGTGTTTATGATGACCTGTGTTTGTGATGACCTGTGTTTGTGATGATCTGTGTTTATGATGATCTGTGTTTATGATGATCTGTGTTTGTGATGACCTGTGTTTATGATGATCTGTGTTTGTGATGATCTGTGTTTATGATGACCTGTGTTTATGATGATCTGTGTTTGTGATGACCTGTGTTTATGATGATCTGTGTTTATGATGACCTGTGTTTGTGATGATCTGTGTTTATGATGATCTGTGTTTGTGATGACCTGTGTTTATGATGACCTGTGTTTATGATGATCTGTGTTTATGATGATCTGTGTTTGTGATGACCTGTTTATGATGACCTGTGTTTGTGATGACCTGTCTTTGTGATGATCTGTGTTTGTAACGACCTGTGTTTATGATGATCTGTGTTTGTGATGACCTGTTTATGATGACCTTTGTTTGTGATGACATGTGTTTATGATGACCTGTGTTTGTGATGACTTGTGTTTATGATGATATGTGTTTGTGATGACCTGTTTATGATGACCTGTGTTTGTGATGACCTGTGTTTGTGATGACCTGTGTTTTTGATGACCTGTGTTTGTGATGACCTGTGTTTGTGATGACCTGTGTTTATGATGACCTGTGTTTGTGATGACTTGTGTTTATGATGATATGTGTTTGTGATGACCTGTTTATGATGACCTGTTTTTGTGATGACTTGTGTTTGTGATGACCTGTGTTTATGATGACCTGTGTTTGTGATGACCTGTGTTTGTGATGACCTGTGTTTGTGATGATTCACTAACAACGACTAACTGTCTTTAAGACGATTTGCTAAAAGAATAGACGACCAATCAGTTCGGACGACCTGGTCACAACGGGCGCTTGTCTTTGGTGACGACCTGTGTATACCGGCTACCATGACGACTTCCTTAATAAAAACCACCTTAGATAACGAGGACATCCTCTGTAACGACGACCTTATATAACGACCCGTCTGGCCAAGACCTGTGTATAGTGATCCCGCTAGAGCGTTGAACCACATAACAGTGATGGTCACCTCTCTGTAACGACGACCTGGTTAAAGTAACCAGTTATGTTGACGACCTGGTTGTCGCCGTATCAGTAACGACTGCCAGGTCATTAGGAGGAATTGTCTGTATCAGTGACCCTCTGTAGCGAATGACCCTCCATAGCGAGTGACCCTCTGTAGCGAGTGACCCTCTGTAGCGAGTGACCCTCTGTAGCGAGTGACCCTCTATAGCGAGTGACCCTCTATAGCGAGTGACCCTCCATAGCGAGTGACCCTCCATAGCGAGTGACCCTCCATAGCGAGTGACCCTCTGTAGCGAGTGACCCTCTGTAGCGAGTGACCCTCTGTAGCGAGTGGACATTTAAAGTAACCAGTTTTGTACAGTGACCACCACTCCGCTGAGACGTGCTTTTAAAAGGTTGACACTATTGAACCCCTTCAGCACGACGACACGACCTTTGGGTCGAATGTTATGACTTTTGACTTGGCCTTCAAGAGGTCACGTCAAGGAGCAGGTCATCATCTCCACGGGTCGTGTCGCAGCGCTCTAGTGGTTGAGGCTCCACCTGTCTTCACCTGTTTCATATTTTCCCTTACTTGAACATCTCACGTGGGAACACCTCACGTGGGAACACCTCACGTGGGAACACCTCACGTAGGAACACCTCACGTAGGAACACCTCACGTGGGAACACCTCACTTAGGAACGCCTCACGTAGGAACACCTCACGTAGGAACACCTCACGTAGGAACACCTCACGTAGGAACGCCTCACGTGGGAACACCTCACGTGGGAACACCTCACGTGGGAACACCTCACGTAGGAACGCCTCACGTGGGAACACCTCACGTGGGAACACCTCACGTAGGAACGCCTCACGTGGGAACACCTCACGTAGGAACACCTCACGTAGGAACACCTCACGTAGGAACACCTCACGTGGGAACACCTCACGTAGGAACACCTCACGTAGGAACACCTCACGTAGGAACACCTCACGTAGGAACACCTCACGTAGGAACGCCTCACGTGGGAACACCTCACGTAGGAACGCCTCACGTAGGAACACCTCACGTAGGAACACCTCACGTAGGAACACCTCACGTGGGAACACCTCACGTAGGAACGCCTCACGTGGGAACACCTCACGTAGGAACACCTCACGTAGGAACACCTCACGTGGGAACACCTCACGTAGGAACGCCTCACGTAGGAACACCTCACGTAGGAACATCTCACGTGGGAACACCTCACGTGGGAACACCTCACGTAGGAACACCTCACGTAGGAACACCTCACGTAGGAACGCCTCACGTAGGAACACCTCACGTAGGAACATCTCACGTGGGAACACCTCACGTGGGAACACCTCACGTAGGAACACTTCACGTAGGAACACCTCACGTGGGAACACCTCACGTAGGAACGCCTCACGTAGGAACACCTCACGTAGGAACACCTCACGTAGGAACACCTCACGTAGGAACACCTCACGTAGGAACACCTCACGTAGGAACGCCTCACGTAGGAACACCTCACGTAGGAACACCTCACGTAGGAACACCTCACGTGGGAACACCTCACGTAGGAACGCCTCACGTAGGAACACCTCACGTAGGAATGCCTCACGTAGGAACACCTCACGTAGGGACACCTCACGTAGGAACATCTCACGTAGGAACACCTCACGTAGCAATGCCTCACGTAGGAACACCTCACGTAGGAACACCTCACGTAGGAACACCTCACGTAGGAACACCTCACGTAGGGACACCTCACGTAGGAACATCTCACGTAGGAACACCTCACGTAGCAATGCCTCACGTAGGAACACCTCACGTAGGAACACCTCACGTAGGAACGCCTCACGTAGGAACGCCTCACGTAGGAATGCTTCACGTAGGAACGCCTCACGTAGGAATGCCTCACGTAGGAACACCTCACGTAGGGACACCTCACGTAGGAACATCTCACGTAGGAACACCTCACGTAGCAATGCCTCACGTAGGAACACCTCACGTAGGAACGCCTCACGTAGGAACACCTCACGTAGGAACACCTCACGTAGGAACGCCTCACGTAGGAACACCTCACGTAGGAACACCTCACGTAGGAACACCTCACGTAGGAACACCTCACGTAGGAACGCCTCACGTAGGAACACCTCACGTGGGAACACCTCACGTAGGAACACCTCACGTAGGAATGCCTCACGTAGGAACATCTCACGTAGGAACGCCTCACGTAGGAACACCTCACGTAGGAACACCTCACGTAGGAACACCTCACGTAGGAACGCCTCACGTAGGAACACCTCACGTAGGAACACCTCACGTAGGAACACCTCACGTGGGAACACCTCACGTAGGAACACCTCACGTAGGAACGCCTCACGTAGGAACACCTCACGTAGGAACACCTCACGTAGGAACACCTCACGTGGGAACGCCTCACGTGGGAACACCTCACGTAGGAACACCTCACGTAGGAACACCTCACGTAGGGAAACCTCACGTAGGAACACCTCACGTAGGAACGCCTCACGTAGGAACACCTCACGTGGGAACACCTCACGTAGGAACACCTCACGTAGGAACACCTCACGTAGGAACACCTCACGTGGGAACACCTCACGTAGGAACACCTCACGTAGGAACGCCTCACGTAGGAACACCTCACGTAGGAACACCTCACGTAGGAACACCTCACGTAGGAACGCCTCACGTAGGAACACCTCACGTAGGAACACCTCACGTAGGAACACCTCACGTAGGAACACCTCACGTAGGCTTTTGATTTTAAGTCTTTTGTGGAGATATTTTTGTGATAAAATCCCTAATCAGATATTCTATAGCCTTATGATTGTGGAAGATGTGTTCTGGAACTGGTAGATCTACTTGAGAACAGGAAAGCTGTAGTAATGAAATTTGAATTGCGGTATGGTTAAGCCTCTTGGCTCTTTGGAGTAGTGAACCCGCCTGCAGTCGATGTATATCGAGGACCATAAGCCAGAAAAGACTGGAGGATAACCAACCTTGGTGACGAAATGTCAGGTTTTGAGCAAATAAGAGTGAGGCAAACACTCACCGTTATCATTACATCACAGGACACAGTTATAAAAGATTGACCTTATCTTTAGCGAGCACAGGAAAGCAATATCTGTGCCTCATCAGAGATAATGGTAGGCTGGATCCTGCGACTTTTCAGGACGAGAGAAGCATAATTGAGAATACCATCCGTCAGAGCTCATGTAGTCACCGAACTGAACTACTGTTGTGTATAGACATCACCTTTTCAGACAGGCGAAGTTTTCGAGGTAGAATGTACGTAAGGATCATGTGCATCCCGGACTGATTCTGTCAGAAATCATTCTACCGGGAGCGAATCAAACGACCCAGATTATTCTGTGGAGTGCAGGCGGGAGAAAGATAACTTGTATGAAATAATTACCACAGATTTAAGTCATGAGTATCTGTTCTCTTCCACTATCACCAACAGGCCTCGTTAGGGGCCCAGGAGTCTGTTGGTGTTTGAACTCGCAAGCAAAAGATTCGATAATTACATGTAAAGACATTGTTGATATCCAGATCCCGAAACGTGTTTTCCTCTCTACTGCAGGTAAGAGAAACATGATGGACAGCCAAGTGGATACATTGAAAGACACATAGAACAGATATCTACAACATAAACCTGATCAGTCAGTTTGTGGAAGATGTTCTACGTAGGCCTGTGAGCCGCGGCCTCAAATAGCCTGACTGATCAAATGAGCAGCGGAGGAGATTGGCCCCAGACCAAGCCGTGTAGGTGGGGGTATCCAGCCGAAATCCACTTACCGTATACACGAGGTCAGGTAATCTTGGAAGATCACATTACCTGCTTATTTCCCTCTTGCACTGGCAGAGTGGTTAGAGTGGTCGAGTACCTAACTGGAGATTGTAGGTTCGAGTCCTGCACTCCTGTACTTTGGCAGAAACAGTTGAACATCTAAGTGTGCGTTTATTGGTACGTGGTCCATTGGGGATCCGGGAATCAAAGATCTCCAGTCGTGATGGTAAGGAAACAGGTGCACCTACCTAGAGGCAGACTAACTAAAAACTAAAAACAAATGAAAGAAGCAAGGAACGAAAAGATAAAGGAAAGAGATAGATGAGATGGTTTGGGTCATAGAACCTCGTTAACACACACGGCCTCATCATATACACATTAGAACACAACAGAACAGAAACATATAATTTTTAAGAATTTACTTTCAAGAAGTTTGGGCTTAACATTTTCGCCTGACGTCTTGTGACAGGCATTCAGTTGTATCATGGTAGTAAGAACGAAGTTCATATAACAGTTTATGGTTAGTAATTTCGTTTTCGAGTTGGTCTATTGTTATTGAATCATAAACATGTGTCGAAGACCAATGAGTTTCGTGAATTTTGTTGCGGTACGAACCCTAGATTTCTGTAACAGTTGTAAATTGCCCGAACTTGATCGATTAATGCACGACAGTTACTCTAAGTTTTGAGTAAATTATATAGTGGTGTTCTGGAAACCAGTAAGCTACATCGTTCTAAAAGAGATCTAACTTTATCATGTGGCTATGTCTAGGAGGTACAAGAAACTCAGTAAATTTTCATCATTTTGTAGAGGATGTCATACAGTGTTATCATCTAGTTGTTCAGGACAAATGGTTGACTGACATCATCACAAGTGAGGAACTGAAAAACCTTGGCAAACATGGCCGCTGGCTCGGAGATGAGGACGTGTTGTGGGAGGGAAACTTGCAGGGGAGATGGTGACCTGCGTGTCTTCTGGCCTGCCGCAGGTGTATACACAGAGGGTCTCTCCTGCCGCCTCTCTCTCTCTCTCTCTCTCTCTCTCTCTCTCTCTCTCTCTCTCTCTCTCTCTCTCTCTCTCATCCGGCCGTCGTCAGGTCGTCAGTATTATAAGGCATCTGACGTCCTCCGTCGCTCGCCACCCGCCTGGGTCAGATGCTCGGGGACCTCCGTGACCAAAACGACCAACACGAAAGAGACTGTCTGTTGAATATGGTCAGTAGTCGTACATGGTCAGCAGGCAGACATGGTCAGCAGTCGTACATGGTCAGCAGTCGTACACGGTTAGCAGTCGTACGTGGTCAGCAGTCGTACATGGTGAGCAGTCGCACATGATCAGCAGTCGTACATGGTCAGCAGTCATACATGGTCAGCAGTCGCACATGGTCTGCGGTCGTACGTGGTCAGTAGTCGTACATGGTCAGCAGTCATACATGGTCAGCAGTCATACATAAACAGCAGTCGTATATGGTCAGCAGTCGTAAATGGTCAGCAGTCGTACACGGTAAGCAGTCGTACATGGTCAGCAGTCGTACATGGTCAGCAATCGCACATGGTCAGTAGTCGTACATGGTCAGCAGTCGTACATGGTCTACAGTTGTACATGATAAAGTTTTATAAAAACCATAAAAGTTTCCATTGAACTTACACCACACACACACGCAGTACGATTTAGTTTCCATGGAAGCCGTGGTCCGTCTAGACTGGAGTGTGGTCGTCTTACAACATAACATTACACAGTGAAGCTGCTGGAAGACATGGGTTAAAAGACTTGTGAAAGAAATGTCTCCGTTTATAGTAATTAACGAACGCGTCTGAAGACTCGAGACTGTCGAAAGATATTCCAGCACTGCCTGCTGAGATGCATAGGAGAGAGAGAGAGAGAGAGAGAGAGAGAGAGAGAGAGAGAGAGAGAGAGAGAGACGCACGTAAAGTATTGTAAGGTCTTGCCTTTTAATATAAGAAGGAAATGAAGACTAGACTTACTTAAATCTTGAGAGACTTAATATTGTGAGACAAGACTGTGAACCTCAGAGGTTCGAGATTTTCTTTAGTTGTTGTACTTGTAGCCGTCGGCAGTACCCTGGTATTTGGGTAGAGAGGTCGTGTTGTTTAGACTACCTGACTCTGTGTAGGTGATTACCTTGGCTTTCATGGATAGAGTGGCTTGCTGGGTGAACATGCAAGTAGTGTGGATGTTCAGAAATCGGGAAAGACATCAGAATCGATGACCTGTTTGGGTGTGCAGAGGGAAGCCCACGGGACCCATTGATGTAGAAAGGTTGTGTGATGTCACTAGAAATCAGTTCAGAAAGTTTGGTTTGGGAGAAGGAGACATTTTCCGAGCTTTCCCCCCCCCCCCCCCCCCCCCCCCCCCCCCCCCCCCACACACACACACACACACACACACACACACACACACACACACCCTCTTTTGGCATTTCACTCTCGTTTATTCAGAAAGAATTTATATAAAAATTCGTGTCATCACATGAGCTGACTTATGTGTTTTGATGTTTTGAAATGTTGGTGATTTAGAGTAAGGAAAGAATGGCTCGTGTATTGATCTGTGTCACTACATCATCCACTGAGGACATTGTACCCTCATAATGTTGCCTCGTACGACCATGAATTTAACAACCTTTCTTGCATCATTCCTGTGCCTAACCTTGAAAAGAAAGAGAAAAAGATACGGCACATCTCTCACAGTGTCACTCGTGAACAACTTCCTTTAAGATGTAGAAGCCTCTTATATATATATCCTCGTGTTGATACAATTCCCGATGCCATCCAGGACCACGTGGCAGGGTTCGAGCCCCGGCCAGGACAATGTCTTCATAGACAACAGACTTTCCCTTATTCGCCCTACTCCTCATCCTTGGAAACAAGGCACCAGAATGTCCAGGCAGGTAAGCCACAGGTTGAGAGTCACGGAGGATCTTTATCTCTGTGGAGCATATGGTTTCGTCCACTGTAGGATGTTGGAGAGCTAACTGCCTGGGGAGTAGTGCATCACCGACCTACTGTGCGGCCAGCACCTCAGACGCTTCAGCACTCCTTCAGGAGTCTTTGGAGTATAGCTTGCGTCCCAGTTGCGAAAAAAAAAATGGTCTTTCTGTTTAAGGCCACTGTGACACGTAGCTTCACGACACGAATTGAAGATAGCTTACGTGTGACACATGTTCACGTGAACTTGGAAGCGACATGTGTTAGAACTGATATAAAAGCAACCCCCTCAACCACACCTCGACCCAGTTGTGAAGTCCAGGGTCGGCTAGACGTGGTACTGACCACATCATTCCCTAGTGCACCCAGGGTGAAGGAATTAGTCTCATATAACCCCAGTGCACCCTACAGGCTTCCTCTACCCCTGCAGGAGGGAAGACTTTGATGTCGAGGAGTAAAACACGCGCCAAGATTTTTCTTACAAGCAACACATGTTCGAATTCCCTCTCATACCCCACACTAGCAAAGCCAATCTTGTCCCCAAAGGGTGACAACCCTTCCATTGGACCGACGGGACGTGAAGGATGGATGAAAAGAAATTACGTACGTCACTGATGAAGGAAGGAGAGCATACATACACCACAGACTCATGTTTCTCAAACTGAGTCTGTATAATTTGGAGTCTGATCCTTTTTCTTTTCTTTTTTTTCACATATAGATATTCCAGGTTTCTGTTATTGTTGATGTACTGATGTAGTCCACCAGTTCTGGCTGATGTATTGATCTAATCCTGGATCTAGATTGATTTTATTGGCTTTTCTAAGACTCCGATAAAGTCTGATTTATTAATATTTTCGTACGGAAATCCCAATGCTGTGTGGTCTGACTTAGGGATTCATTTCGGGAATTTCGTTTTGGCTTGATGCTCGGATATATTCCAGGATGATCTGATCTCAGCTATGGCAGAGCTCCAGGATCTTATGTTCGGACGTATTGCTATGTTCCAGAGTTTGGTCTTGATTACTGTTATGGTACGTTCCAGGTGTCTGGTTGGTCTGGATATTGCTGTGGCACATCCAGAGCTCTAATGGGTCTGGATTGTTGTTACGGTGCATTTCAGGAGTTTGGTGGATCTGGATTGTTGTGGTATGTTCAGGGGTTTAATTGGGTCTGAATTGTCGTTAAAGTACATTCCAGGATCTGGATTGTGGTTATGATACATTCCAGTGATCTGATGGGTCTGGAACGCCCTTATGGTACATTCTTGGGGCCTGGTTGATGTGGAACCTTTTTATGGCATGATGGTGTAGCCTGATGTCTAAGTAATACCCTAGAAATCTGACTACGTGTGCTGTGTCGTCTCATTTCACGGCCGACTACGTGGCAGCTGCCACGCAAAGAAACGTGAAATACTCGCGACATTGTAAGGCTATGCCTGGTTTCCCGCCGCTGCCAGGTTGACCTGGGCACACTGTGACATAGATGGTGTTGGGTGTCTTAAGTATCACGTGACTGTGAAGAAATAAAGGATAAAAAAAACAAAGTTTTCTATTGACCGGAGTGCCTGGGCCAGTTTACTTTGTGGGGGGGGGGGGGGGGGGAATCTTTCAACAGACCCCCCAGGTGTTGACTGGGGGGGGGGGGGGGAGATTTCCTCTCTCGGGTCATCAAAGTAATGTGTGAAAAAAAAAAGAAACCAGGAAATATGTATGGTGATAATTCATCTTCTAAAGTAAAGTTGTATGAAATGATACAGTTGTCTTGGAGAATCGAAAACACCGAGTAAAGTAAATCAGCTGGAAACACATTACGGCAGACGGGCCATAACCTCGAATGCTCCACGCCACGCAGGACGGGCCACTGGTCTCTACAACAGATATTTTATATTGATATTAAACGTAAAGCCAAATAGCTATCTGGGAAGAAGATATGTGAAATGATCATATAGGAAGAAAAAGTGAGAGTGAGCAACACCACTCCCACCCATGGGTCACAGGTCGGGGTGAGAAACACATGACCAGAAACGGCTCACAGCGATCTGGGGCTTAAGTAAACAGATAAGAGAATGGCAAGAAGAAAGAGAAGAAGACAGATATTTGATTCACTAGAGAGAAAATAAAGGAGGGGATATATAAAGGATAGAAAACAAACGAACGAAAGATTAGAAATACATATTCTTTCTTTCTTTCATACTATTCGCCATTTCCCGCGTTAGTAAGGTAGTGTTAAGAACAGAGGACTGGGCCTTTGAGGGAATATCCTCACCTGGCCCCCTTCTCTGTTCCCTCTTTTGGAAAATTTAAAAAAAAAGACGAGAGGGGAGGATTTCCAGCCCCCGTTCCCTCCCCTTTTAGTCGCCTTCTACGACACGCAGGTAATACGTGGGAAGTATTCTTTCTCCCCTATCCCCAGGGATATATATATATATATATATATATATAAAAAGGGGAAGAGTGGTTTGGAAATGTCTGGGGAGTGAAGTCAGGGGTTAGTGAGAGGACAAGAGCAAGGGAAGGAGTAGCAATACTCCTGAAACAGGAGTTGTGGGAGTATGTGATAGAATGTAAGAAAGTAAATTCTCGATTAATATGGGTAAAATTGAAAGTTGATGGAGAGAGGTGGGTGATTATTGGTGCATATGCACCTGGGCATGAGAAGAAAGATCATGAGAGGCAAGTGTTTTGGGAGCAGCTAAATGAGTGTGTTAGCGGTTTTGATGCACGAGACCGGGTTATAGTGATGGGTGATTTGAATGCAAAGGTGAGTAATGTGGCAGTTGAGGGAATAATTGGTATGCATGGGGTGTTCAGTGTTGTAAATGGAAATGGTGAAGAGCTTGTAGATTTATGTGCTGAAAAAGGACTGATGATTGGGAATACCTGGTTTAAAAAGCGAGATATACATAAGTATACTTATGTAAGTAGGAGAGATGGCCAGAGAGCGTTATTGGATTACGTGTTAATTGACAGGCGTGCGAAAGAGAGACTTTTGGATGTCAATGTGCTGAGAGGTGCAACTGGAGGGATGTCTGATCATTATCTTGTGGAGGCTAAGGTGAAGATTAGTATGGGTTTACAGAAAAGAAGAGTGAATGTTGGGGTGAAGAAGGTGGTGAGAGTAAGTGAGCTTGGGAAGGAGACCTGTGTGAAGAAGTATCAGGAGAGACTGTGTACAGAATGGAAAAAGGTGAGAACAATGGAAGTAAGGGGAGTGGGGGAGGAATGGGATGTATTTAGGGAATCAGTGATGGATTGCGCAAAAGATGCTTGTGGCATGAGAAGAGTGGGTGGTGGGCTGTTTAGAAAGGGTAGTGAGTGGTGGGATGAAGAAGTAAGAGTATTAGTGAAAGAGAAGAGAGAGGCATTTGGACGATTTTTGCAGGGAAAAAATGCAATTGAGTGGGAGAAGTATAAAAGAAAGAGACAGGAGGTCAAGAGAAAGGTGCAAGAGGTGAAAAAAAGGGCAAATGAGAGTTGGGGTGAGAGACTATCAGTAAATTTTAGGGAGAATAAAAAGATGTTCTGGAAGGAGGTAAATAGGGTGCGTAAGACAAGGGAGCAAATGGGAACTTCAGTGAAGGGCGTAAATGGGGAAGTGATAACAAGTAGTGGTGATGTGAGAAGGAGATGGAATGAGTATTTTGAAGGTTTGTTGAATGTGTCTGATGACAGAGTGGCAGATATAGGGTGTTTGGGTCGAGGTGGTGTGCAAAGTGAGAGGGTTAGGGAAAATGATTTGGTAAACAGAGAAGAGGTAGTAAAAGCTTTGCGGAAGATGAAAGCCGGCAAGGCAGCAGGTTTGGATGGTATTGCAGTGGAATTTATTAAAAAAGGGGGTGACTGTATTGTTGACTGGTTGGTAAGGTTATTTAATGTATGTATGACTCATGGTGAGGTGCCTGAGGATTGGCGGAATGCGTGCATAGTGCCATTGTACAAAGGCAAAGGGGATAAGAGTGAGTGCCCAAATTACAGAGGTATAAGTTTGTTGAGTATTCCTGGTAAATTATATGGGAGGGTATTGATTGAGAGGGTGAAGGCATGTACAGAGCATCAGATTGGGGAAGAGCAGTGTTGTTTCAGAAGTGGTAGAGGATGTGTGGATCAGGTGTTTGCTTTGAAGAATGTATGTGAGAAATACTTAGAAAAGCAAATGGATTTGTATGTAGCATTTATGGATCTGGAGAAGGCATATGATAGAGTTGATAGAGATGCTCTGTGGAAGGTATTAAGAATATATGGTGTGGGAGGCAAGTTGTTAGAAGCAGTGAAAAGTTTTTATCGAGGATGTAAGGCATGTGTACGTGTAGGAAGAGAGGAAAGTGATTGGTTCTCAGTGAATGTAGGTTTGCGGCAGGGGTGTGTGATGTCTCCATGGTTGTTTAATTTGTTTATGGATGGGGTTGTTAGGGAGGTAAATGCAAGAGTCTTGGAAAGAGGGGCAAGTATGAAGTCTGTTGGGGATGAGAGAGCTTGGGAAGTGAGTCAGTTGTTGTTCGCTGATGATACAGCGCTGGTGGCGGATTCATGTGAGAAACTGCAGAAGCTGGTGACGGAGTTTGGTAAAGTGTGTGGAAGAAGAAAGTTAAGAGTAAATGTGAATAAGAGCAAGGTTATTAGGTACAGTAGGGTTGAGGGTCAAGTCAATTGGGAGGTGAGTTTGAATGGAGAAAAACTGGAGGAAGTGAAGTGTTTTAGATATCTGGGAGTGGATCTGTCAGCGGATGGAACCATGGAAGCGGAAGTGGATCATAGGGTGGGGGAGGGGGCGAAAATTTTGGGAGCCTTGAAAAATGTGTGGAAGTCGAGAACATTATCTCGGAAAGCAAAAATGGGTATGTTTGAGGGAATATATATATATATATATATATATATATATATATATATATATATATATATATATCCCTGCGTTAGGAGACAAAGAATTCTACCTCCTTATTCCCCGCGTGTCGCAAAAGGCGACTAAAGAGGGCAGAAGCGGGGATGGAGAGGAGTTAGAAACCCTCCCCTTTTAGTATGACAATTTCTAAAAGAAGAGACAGGAGTTAAGCGGGGAAGCTCATCCTCCTCGAAGGAGGTCTGAATGTGTGTGGATGTAACCAAGATAAGAAGAAGGGAGAGGTGGGTAGTATGTTTAAGGAAAGAAACCTGCATGTTCTGACTGTAAGTGAAACAAAACTTAAAAGTTGGAAAAGTTTTGGGAGTAAAGTCAAGGGTTAGTGAAAGGACAAGAGCTGAGGAAGGAGTAGCACTACTTCTGAAACAGGAGTTGTGGGATTGTGTTATTGAGTGTAAGAAAGTAAATTCTAGATTGATGTAAGTGAAAATGGATGGCGAGAGATGAGGGAGTATTGGATTATTGAGAAGAAAGATAATGAAAGGCAAGTATTTTATATTGAGAGCAGCTGAGTGAGTGTCTGCAGTTTTGGTGCACCAGACCGGACATTAATGGAGAGTTATTTGAATGCGAAGGTAAGCAGTATGGCAGTTGAGGGTATAATTGGTGCGCATGGGGTATTCAGTGAATGGATATGGTGAAGTGACATTCGATGGTGATTGGGAATACCTAGTTTAAAAAGAGAGATATGCACAAGTATACGTATGTGAGTAGGAGAGAGAGTCAGCCGGCATTATTGGAATATGTGTTAATTGACAGGCGTGTAAAAGAGTCTTTTGGATGTGAATGTACCGGGAGGAGCAGCTGATGGGATGTCTGATCACTATCTTATGGAGGAGAAGATGAAGATTTGTAGAGGTTTTAAAAAGATAAGAGTGAATGTTGGGAAGAAGAGGGTGATGAGAGTAAGAAATACACGGAGAGATTGAGTGGAGAATGTTAAAAGGTGAGAGCAAATGAAGTGAGGGGAGTGGGTGAAGAATGGGATGTATTTAGGGAAGAAGTGATTGTCTGTGCAAGAGATGCATGTGGATTGAGAAAGGTGGGAGATGGCAGATTAGAAAGTGTAGTGAGTGATGGGATAAAGAAGTAAAGTTGCTATTCAAAGAGAAAAGAAGGCGTTTGGACGGTTTTTACAAGGAAGGAGTGCAAATGACTGGGAGTTGTATAAGAGAAAGGGGCGGGAGGTCAAGAGGAAGGTGCAGGGGTTAAGAAAAGAGGGTAAGTGAGAGTTGGTATGAGAGAGCAGCATTAAGCTTCAGGGAGAATATAAAGATATTTTGGAAGGAGGTGAATAATGTGCGAAAGACATCGATATAAAGAGGGCAAGGGGGTAATGATAGCAGGGAATGATGGAGTGAGAAGGAGATGGAGTGAGTATTTTGAAGGATTGTTGATTGAGTTTGATGATAGAGTGGCAGATGTAGGGATTTTGGTCGGGGTGGTGTGCTAAGTGAGAGACTCAGGGAGAGCGGTTTGGTGAAGAAAGTAAAGGTGGTGAAAGCCTTGCGGATGATGAAATGCGGCAAGGCGGCGGGAGTGGATGGTATTGCAGTTGAATATATCAAGAAAGGGGGAGAATGTGTTGTTGATAGGTTGGTAAGGATATTCAGTGTATGTATGGATCACAGTGAAGTGCCTGAGGATTGGCAGAATGCATTGTACATGGGCAAAGGGAATTAAAGTGAGTGTTCAAACTACAGAGGCATAAGTTTGTTGAGTATACCTGGAAAATTGTATGGGAGGGAATTGATTGAGAGGGTGAAGGCATGTACAGAGCATCAGATTGGTGGAGGAGCAGTGTGGTTTCAGAAGTGGTAGAGGATGTATGGATCATGTGTTTGCTTTGAAGAATATGTGTGAGAAATACTTAGAAAAACAGATGGACTTGTATATGGCATTTATGGATCTGGAGAAGACATATGATAGGGTTAATAGAGATGCTTTGTGGAAGGTATTAAGAATATATGGTGTGGGAGGTAAGCTGCTGGAAACAGTGAAAATTTTTACCAAGGATGTAAGGCATATGTACGAGTAGGAAGAGGAGAGTGATTGATTCCCAGTGAAAGTTAGTCTGCGGCAAAGGTGTGTGATGTCACCATGTTTGTTTAATTTGTTATGGATGGGGTGGTTAGGGAGGTAAATGCAAGAGTTTTGGAGAGAGGGATGAGTATTCAGTCAGCTGGGAATGAGAGGGCCTGGGAAGTGAGTCGATTGTTGTTCGTCGATGCTGCTGCACTGGTGGCTGATTTGAGTAAGAAACTGCAGAAGTTGGTGACTGAGTTTGGAAAAGTGTGTGAAAGGAGAAAGTTGAGAATAAATTTGAATAAAAGCAAGGTTAGATCAGCTGGGTTGAGGGAGAACTTAGTTGGAATGTTAGTTTGATTGGAGAAAGATTGGAGGAAGTGAAGTGTTTTAGATATCTGGGAGTGGACTTTGCAGCGAATGGAACCATGGAAGTAGAAAATAGTCATGGTGTGAGGGAGGGGGCGAAGGTTGTGGGAGCGATGAAGAATGTGTGGAAAGAACGTTATCTTGGAGGGCATCATCACAGAAAGTGACAGAGGCGCTGATATAGTTATAGAAGGAGAGGGAGCAAGTGGAAGTCAGGAAACGGCAAGCACAGACATGTCCACAAAGAGAGACAGAAATTCTGACTCAGATATGGAAGGAGAGGGAGGAAGTGGAAGCCAGGAAACTCTCAGGCCTGGCCACAGTCACGGAGAGGGTGACGCACGACGTAGTGAATGATCAACAAATCTGGAGGATTGACAGAGTCTGTAGATACAACGTGAAGGGAAATTGCATGTATGGCAAGACTGGCATATCGTGCTGGGGAAAATGTAAATTCAAGCACCCAAGAAAATGTTTGAACTGGCTGAAGAAAGGTAAACGCCGGCATGGGGAAGGATGCAGAGTCTAACGAGAACTGTGAGAACCACAATATATCAGGGACAATGAGACATTTTCTCACGTGCCCATCAAAATTCACGTTTTTTAACTACTATAGGAGGAAATGACAGTCTTCCCCCATCAGAATGTTGAAGGAGCTGAAAGCATTCTGCGAAATTCTGCAGAGCAGAGCATATTAACCCCAGAACTATATAGACAAGCCATGTAACGTTCTTCATATATGCCAGCATACAGGGACTGAAGTCACAGAGAACAAATCAAATCCCATCTCTAATCATTTATGATTAGCTCGTTTCCCGAGTCAAGTGCAGTGTTTGCGGCCTTCACTGAAACACAGAAAAAGACCATATGAATTGTGAGGTGTGGATCCCAGATTATAACCTGAACAGATGTGACAGATCATATGAGAGAGTTAGATTGTATACAGTCAATACATTTATAACAACTGAACTCCTCATATGGCGTGATAGAAGCATTTGTTGCCAAAAAGGAAAACCCACACCTGGTTATTGCATTCATCTATAAACCATTTGATGCAAAGCCTCATTTACGAAACAAACAAGAAACAGACTCATATCTCGACCTCTTCGGAAACCCTGTCCCAGATATAATTGTCATGAGGATTTAATCTACTGCACATGAAATGGAGAGAGGCAGGAAATGACATCGTAACTGAAAATGCTAACGCTGAAAGCTGCTCGGACGAACAGCTGCAAGACACACTATGTGAAAAGTTCTCCCTCAGTCAGCAAATAACACAGCCAGCCAGATGAAATGACATTCTGGACTCAATCTTTACAAATACTGTGAACCTAATATGTGATATTACAGTTTCCGTAAAATACCTTGTCCGCCTCCCCGATATATTTTCAGAAGCGATGTTACTCTTACATTTTGTAATATTTTTCTCTCTCCTTTGGCCTTGATTATCATCTGCAGTCATCTGGATGTGGAATTGGCAAGGTAACTGAAGTATTCTAGTCCATGCCTTTGATCCATAGGGTCATGATGTCCTGAGTGAGGCTAGGCACTGATGTAGTGTTGCAGGCAGCAGCCGCTTGATCGTATGTTCCGAACGACCAGTGCACTTAGAAATCTCACGTGTACCTACATATTCTTGCTTCTGGGCGAGAATTCGGGCTCTCTACTCATTAGAAATGTAAGAGCCAGCCATTTTGAAGTACAGGTGGAAGAAATACAGCGCCTAGAAGCTAAATTCCTAAAACGAAGCGGCAGCCAGGAACAGTCAAGAAAGAACATCCTTGCTAAAGATAGCCTGAGACACAGTGAGGCGGTTTGCTGGTGCTCACACCATTAGAAACACTAGTCTCAGCGACCAGATGCACAATGATTACACCCAGAGAGCGTTATATGCTTGTACCCACAATGAATCATAGCCATGTGTCGCCTTTGAAAATATATGGGGGGTCGACATTGTTTTATGTTGACACTGACCATAATCTGACCTCAACCCGATTGAAGTAAAAGCAAACTTGGATGCTAAACCGAATCGTCAGTTAACACGAAACAGTGGAGGTGTTTTCAGTAATTTCAGCTTTTGGTCGTAAACTGATGAACTAGTAGTATATGATCAAAGAGATCTCTGGGACACTGTGTGAAACCCAATGTGCAACAGACATATACTGGCGAGAAGAAGGCACAAAAGGTCTAGCTTAGAACGAATAAGACGAGCACTTTACAGGAGGTGGAAAAGATTGCAGATCTAAAGAAGCCGCAGTTCACCCAGAAAAGGAAAGAAAACCTATAAAGTGAATTATGGGACATGTACCAGAAACTAAAGATGTCACTTGAAACACAGGAAAAAAGAAGAAAACATGGCATAAACGAAATAAGAAATAACTCAGAATACTTTCACTCATGATCAAAACACAATTCCAGGAACACAAACCCCTTCGGACGACTTGAAACAGAATAAGATAATTTTACAGGCGACTGCCAGGAGAGAAGTGAGATTTTAAAGATTCGTTTGTTGAAGAAAAAGCATTGATGAGGGAGCAGAGGAGTCTCTTTTCGTTCAGGGGGGAAAAGTCCTCGAGGAGTTTCATTGACAAGTGAGTGAGAGTAGTGGAGTGGTTTACCCTGAGGGTGTGTAGCCGCCTAGCAGCTTCAGATTCATGTAATGAGTGTTAAGATGACGGGGGTTGGGAGGCTGGTTGGCAGGTAAGTAGTGTCAAGATGGAGGAATGTCTTACAGATGATGGAGGTGATCGTTGTCAAGTTGAGCTGCTTCATCACGGAGGAGGTGATTAGCAAGGGGGAACGAGAGAGTCATCTTCATTAAACTGCTCAGCTCTTTCAGTTTCCCATGCTAGTGACTGATACGGATCTGATTGACGTGATTTAGGCTGGAAAGGTACTGGAGCCTCTTTGTTGCTGCGCGTTTGACGAGTGGTTTGGATGACGTGGCACTGTAGAGGTTGATGTTGTTGCTGTAAAACCAGGTCTCGCTGTACGGGATGTGCCTCAGGGCCCGCCAGCCGGATGTGGTTTTGCAGGTCTCTTAGGGGAAGGTATGACAGTAGGCGTCAGGCCTCCATAATGGTATTATAGTAATCATCCCATGTAGTCCCTCCGTCACCCACTCGTAGTCCTCCAGTACGAGGATGCCTAGCAATTTCATTGTCCAAAATGACGTACCCCAGAGTCAGAAACCGAATTAACGGTTGCTCCCAGGTATTAGGTCGTCTTGGGGGTCGGCCACCAGAGAATTGGTAGTTGTTCTGTGACCAATTTGTGGCAGGGATGGTACGTGCTGTTCAGCCGTATCGGTCAAGAGTGTTCTGACCCGTGACAGGAAACTCTAAGGTAACCAGCGGTGTTACTAAGATGGTTCCCGTGAGCATCTCCCTATGGGGAGGAGCGGGGTGGGTGATATAGCACATAGTGATCAAAGGATACAGTGTGGCTGGGGTGGGTTGACCAGTAACGTGCGAACACACAATTACCCGCACACCTTCAGGACGGGGATGGACGTACCTCAAGTGTAAGGAAGAGTGCTCCGTCCCCGTCACGCCCATGAGTGCGTAGATGATGCAATAAGTCGTAATCCTTCGTATAGCAAGTCTCAGGATCAGTCAGCTGCCAAACCATTTGTCGTGGTTACGTAACCCCATCCTAACTAACCTGACTGTCGTACCAAACGCATCCACCTTGTCAGAGAGTGACGTGACATATGATAGTTGGAGAAACTAGGAAGAAAGATAAGCATAGTTTTGGGATTGCTCACCAATAAGGGTACGTCACATGGGACTAAAGTATCCACTTGTGGCCCGTGCAGTTTGGTCATGGCTTGTATTAGGTCAACCAGCGGCAGACGAGCGGGGTGCGCTTGTAGCTAACGTTTTCGAGTGGGACAAAAAATGTTGAACGATCTGCATACTGAAGCTCTGGCAGGAGAAAAGCTGATCACTTCCATTAGTAGCCTGTGAATACTTCACTCAGCCTTTGTTTATATTGTCAGAGAGAAGAGAGTCTGACAGACTTTAACATGCAGCCAGTACAGTACTGATAGGTGTATCACATTAAGATACAGCGAGTACAGTAACTGATAAATATCTCACAACATTAAGATACGGCCAGTACAGTATTTCATGTTATGTGACTGCAACTTTTAGGGAAAATATTAAAAAAAAGATAAATTTTGTCATCACTTCAGATGGTATGAAGCCGTTTACTAAGTATATCTTTCTCTATCATAGAAACAATAGAGAGAAAAGTATGTATACCATCCTTTTAATCAGCCAAAACATTGGATTATAATATTAAAAGGAAATGTGATTGTGTCTTTAAGAATACATGACAAAATATCGCAGTATCATCTTCCTTTAGACTTAAAATTGAATTTGAAAAGTTTAGCTTGGGAAACTCCCTCAATATGAATTTAGTGGAACTGAAATACCATTTTCCAGGGGGACTTCAACCCACGTTTATATCTTCAGCCTTCAACCACACATGAGGTGGAAACAACCAGGATAGAATACAGTGTTTGGGAATTCTTCAACCACACATGAGGTGGAAACAACCAGGAAAGAACACGGTGTTGGGGAATCTCACCGAACATAGTTAGAATGAACAGCTTTAGAAAAAGGAATTATTTACACCCTTGTGACAAGTGTCGCCGCCGTCAGCAGGTATGGATTATGTAGATTTAATCCGTGACATTATTGTCTCAAGTACACTGCATTGTGATCACAGACCTAAAGCAACACAAGCAAGATTGGATGCTAAACCGCCAGGGCAGAACACACGCCGCTAAAAGAGGTGAATTCAGCAGTTTAACTTTTGATTGTAAATGGATTATATGGGGAGAAGTGATGAAAGAGAAGTCTGTACTACAGTGGGAATCCATCCTTTGTGGCAAAACATCAGAGGCTTGTGTGAAACGTGTGAATTACAGAAGCACCCCAAACATGCAGCGAACATCATCATATCAGTGAAAATAAAGTACAAGAAGTCTAAACTAGAATAAGAATAACGTTTCCCCAACAGAAAGCGAAAACGAGTTGCAGACCCTCTGTAAAAGCCACTACTCACGCAGGTAAAAAAAAAAAAAAAGGGCCATCACTGAAGTGGGAAAAAACTCAGAATCTTTTTATTCACATACGAAACTCAAATCGAGAACCACAAGTTCCATTGGTCAGCAGATTACAGAGGATGGCTCTTGTACGAATGGGTGCCAGGAGATAAGTGAGGTAGTGAAAGACCTAATATGAATCAGTGTGTCACAAATCAACTAAACAGTTGACGAACCAAACGATTTCTTCACAATCAACCACCCGCCTCGGTGTTACACACAGCACATCTCGTCACTCGCGACAGGACGTCGAGAGGGCCAGTAAGAACATACCCCTTACACTCTACCCCAGAACCAGACTCCTGGAACTCTGTCTTTATCAAGAAATGCGGACCACGACTTGCACGAGCACTGAACAATCCTCTGAAAAATATTTGCACTCTGACATCATTCCTGAGAGTAACTAACTCGCGTTGCCCCTCTCCACAAGTGGAGTAAGTAAGAACGAACCCAGTATATTACCGGCCACTCTCACCGACGTCGCAAAGTATTGAAATTTTCGAGAATAAGGATCTTGTGTAAAGGTCTTGCCCTTCTCAGATACCTGATCAGTACGCTGAAATTGTGTCGACTTTGGGGAATAAACGAAGTGATAATGTGAGATACATACTTATGGTGTTATGATACTCAAAGTGCATAAGGTGAGGACAATGATTGAATTTCAAGGATGTATTATATGCATCGTTTTGATTAGCAGATTGCAATATATTGTAGATAAGGCTATTTCCAGTGCATGCACGGTAAAAAGCCGAGTCCCCCAAGGTACTGTACTTGCTCCTTTTCTGTTTCTCGTATTGACGCAAATACGAGTCATAATTTCACATCATCCTTTTGCAGATGATATTGGAATAAGTTTGAAAATCTCAACAGACGGCACTGAGAAACTGTTAACAGATACCAAACAAAAAAAAATAGTTTTCCACAAGCCATCGGAAACACTTTTCAACGGGCGAAAGTTTCAACTCCTCAGTGAAGGAGAGGGCGAAAGACTAACAAGTACAAATACAGATACAGACACCACCATCATAGCACGACTGAACAGTGCGAAATACATCGGTGTAATGATATCTGATGATCCCGACGTAAGTGAATACAATAGTTACTTCTTCCACAAAGTTTACAGGCGAGATTTTACGAGCCTTCAAGACGAGTGACGAAAAATCAGTAATTACGTTCATCAAGCCATTGATACTCGTATGAATAGAGTGTTGCTGTGTACTGACATCACCTTTCAGGGAGGACGAAATTTGATAGTAAGAAAATGTGCAAAGATCTTTCACAGGCCACACAGACGGTGTAAAGGAACTACTGGAAACGACTGAAATGTATGATTCTCTCTACGCTCTGAAGTGCTGACCACTGAGGTATATCATGATTTACAAACGCAAAATTCTGGAAGACTTGATTCCCAACCTACACCCAAAAGTAATTCCCATTGGCAGGGTAGACATGGAAAGCAATGTGGAATATTACCTTTAAGATCAATAGTTACACGAAGAACCGTTCAGTTGTTACGTTAAGGACGGCTCATTAGTTACATTAAGGGCAGTTCAGCAGTTACATTAAGGACCGTTCAACAGTTACATTAAGGACCGTTCACTAGTTACATTAAGACCCGTAAGTGAAAATGAGTTGGGCATCTGTGGCCTGTGATCCTGACTCAGCTGCCTTGGGGGGTAGCAGATCCCCGCGGATAACGGGAGGTAGACAAGCTTTGATATAACCTGGAGGATCCATTGTTATGTGTGGTGGCTGCCGGTGATGTGGGATTTCCGGCCGCAGAAGCTCAAGCATTGCAAAAAACTTTTCATCCAGAAATTATGTAAAAAAAAAAAAAAAGGTTAAAACAAAAGGGATGGTATGTTTATAATCGTGTCATGGAAAGAAAAGGTATTTACCCATTTTTAAACGCTATGAAAATCTTTATTTATGACACGATAAATTTTTTTCAGTGGATATTGTTCTGTCCGGTTTGGTACCAGGCACCAGTTAATAAAGAAAAGAGGAAAAAAATGGGAAGAACAGAAGGAATGAGATATTCTGCCACAGTTTAACCTAACCTAACCTAACCTAACCTAACCTAACTAACCTTTAACCTAACGTTGCTGAAATTCATGTTTATGGTAGAGAACCCGATCGCGATTTACTATTTTTTTTTTTCTATTTTCCTCGCGTTTTCCACCTCATCAAGAGCAGACGACTGATCCTGATTAAACCCAACTAGTCCGGTGTTGTGATGTGTTGCATGTGGGCAGGATAACAGATGATGTGGGTAGGATGGCTGATGGTATGGATAGGATAGCAGATGGCATGGATAGGATAGCAGATGGCATGGATAGGTTAGCAGGTGGCGTGGATAGGATAGCAGATGATGAGGGTAGAAGAGTAGATGGTGTAGGTAGGATAGCAGATGGCATGGATAGGATAGCAGATGGCATGGATAGGATAGCAGATGGCATGGATAGGTTAGCAGGTGGCGTGGATAGGATAGCAGATGGCATGGATAGGATAGCAGATGGCATGGATAGGATAGCAGGTGGCGTGGATAGGATAGCAGATGGCATGGATAGGATAGCAGATGGCATGGATAGGATAGCAGATGGCATGGATAGGATAGCAGATGGCATGGATAGGATAGCAGATGGCATGGATAGGTTAGCAGGTGGCGTGGATAGGATAGCAGATGATGAGGGTAGAAGAGTAGATGGTGTAGGTAGGATAGCAGATGGCATGGATAGGATAGCAGATAACACGGATAGAGTAGCAAGTGGCGTGGATAGGATAGCAGATGGCATGGATAGGTTAGCAGGTGGCGTGGATAGGATAGCAGATGGCATGGATAGGATAGCAGATGGCATGGATAGGATAGCAGATAACACGGATAGAGTAGCAAGTGGCGTGGATAGGATAGCAGATGGCATGGATAGGATAGCAGATGGCATGGATAGGATAGCAGATGGCATGGATAGGATAGCAGATGGCATGGATAGGATAGCAGATGGCATGGATAGGATAGCAGATGGCATGGATAGGTTAGCAGGTGGCGTGGATAGGATAGCAGATGGCATGGATAGGTTAGCAGGTGGCGTGGATAGGATAGCAGATGGCATGGATAGGATAGCAGATGGCATGGATAGGATAGCAGATGGCATGGATAGGATAGCAGATGGCATGGATAGGATAGCAGATGGCATGGATAGGATAGCAGATGGCATGGATAGGATAGCAGATGGCATGGATAGGATAGCAGATGGCATGGATAGGATAGCAGATGGCATGGATAGGTTAGCAGGTGGCGTGGATAGGATAGCAGATGGCATGGATAGGATAGCAGATGGCATGGATAGGTTAGCAGGTGGCGTGGATAGGATAGCAGATGGCATGGATAGGATAGCAGATGGCATGGATAGGTTAGCAGGTGGCGTGGATAGGATAGCAGATGGCATGGATAGGATAGCAGATGGCATGGATAGGATAGCAGATGGCATGGATAGGATAGCAGATGGCATGGATAGGATAGCAGATGGCATGGATAGGTTAGCAGGTGGCGTGGATAGGATAGCAGATGGCATGGATAGGATAGCAGATAACACGGATAGAGTAGCAAGTGGCGTGGATAGGATAGCAGATGGCATGGATAGGATAGCAGATGGCATGGATAGGATAGCAGATGGCATGGATAGGATAGCAGATAACACGGATAGAGTAGCAGGTGGCGTGGATAGGATAGCAGATGGCATGGATAGGATAGCAGATGGCATGGATAGGATAGCAGATGGCATGGATAGGATAGCAGATGGCATGGATAGGATAGCAGATGGCATGGATAGGATAGCAGATGGCATGGATAGGATAGCAGATGGCATGGATAGGATAGCAGATGGCATGGATAGGATAGCAGATGGCATGGATAGGATAGCAGATGGCATGGATAGGATAGCAGATAACACGGATAGAGTAGCAAGTGGCGTGGATAGGATAGCAGATGGCATGGATAGGTTAGCAGGTGGCGTGGATAGGATAGCAGATGGCATGGATAGGTTAGCAGGTGGCGTGGATAGGATAGCAGATGGCATGGATAGGATAGCAGATGGCATGGATAGGTTAGCAGGTGGCGTGGATAGGATAGCAGATGGCATGGATAGGTTAGCAGGTGGCGTGGATAGGATAGCAGATGGCATGGATAGGATAGCAGATGGCATGGATAGGATAGCAGATGGCATGGATAGGTTAGCAGGTGGCGTGGATAGGATAGCAGATAACACGGATAGAGTAGCAAGTGGCGTGGATAGGATAGCAGATGGCATGGATAGGTTAGCAGGTGGCGTGGATAGGATAGCAGATGGCATGGATAGGATAGCAGATAACACGGATAGAGTAGCAAGTGGCGTGGATAGGATAGCAGATGGCATGGATAGGATAGCAGATGGCATGGATAGGATAGCAGATGGCATGGATAGGATAGCAGATGGCATGGATAGGATAGCAGATGGCATGGATAGGATAGCAGATGGCATGGATAGGTTAGCAGGTGGCGTGGATAGGATAGCAGATGGCATGGATAGGATAGCAGATGGCATGGATAGGATAGCAGATGGCATGGATAGGTTAGCAGGTGGCGTGGATAGGATAGCAGATGGCATGGATAGGTTAGCAGGTGGCGTGGATAGGATAGCAGATGGCATGGATAGGATAGCAGATGGCATGGATAGGTTAGCAGGTGGCGTGGATAGGATAGCAGATGGCATGGATAGGTTAGCAGGTGGCGTGGATAGGATAGCAGATGGCATGGATAGGATAGCAGATGGCATGGATAGGATAGCAGATGGCATGGATAGGATAGCAGATGGCATGGATAGGTTAGCAGGTGGCGTGGATAGGATAGCAGATGGCATGGATAGGATAGCAGATGGCATGGATAGGATAGCAGATGGCATGGATAGGATAGCAGATGGCATGGATAGGATAGCAGATGGCATGGATAGGTTAGCAGATGGCATGGATAGGATAGCAGATAACACGGATAGAGTAGCAAGTGGCGTGGATAGGATAGCAGGTGGCGTGGGTAACGTAGTAGATTCCTTCATTAGGATAGCAGGTGGCGTGGCTATGATAGCAGATGGTGTGGATACTATAGCGAGTAGAGTTTCCTCTACAGTATATCGGCGTCTGGCGATATCATTTTGACGTTTTGCTTTTCCTTGGTCCGTTTCTTCATCTATTTTAGTATACCTTGAACCAATTTTCTTCCTTTCTTTTCGTCTTTCAGTGTCTTCTCCTTCCTCACATTCTTCTTCATAGTTTTCTTCTGTGTTACTGTCATCATGTACTTATCCCTTCATGGTTCTCTTGTGTCCCTTCACTGTTCTTTCTGCAGTTGTTTGTCCTTATAGTAGATTGTGTTGTCGAAATCTAGAAGGAAATAAGAGAGAAAAAAAAATTCCATTTTTTAGAGATTTTGTTCTGGTTGCATGTCAAAATCTGCGGAAATATATATATATATAATATATATATATATATATAATATATATATATATATATATATATATATATATATTATATATATATATATATTTTTTTTTTTTTTTTTTTTTTTTTTTTTTTCTGTCTCCCGCGTTTGCGAGATAGCGCAAGGAAACAGACGAAAGAAATGGCCCAACCCACCCCCATACACATGTATATACATACGTCCACACACGCAAATATACATACCTACACAGCTTTCCATGGTTTACCCCAGACGCTTCACATGCCCTGATTCAATCCACTGACAGCACGTCAACCCCGGTATACCACATCGATCCAATTCACTCTATTCCTTGCCCTCCTTTCACCCTCCTGCATGTTCAGGCCCCGATCAGACAAAATCTTTTTCACTCCATCTTTCCACCTCCAATTTGGTCTTCCACTTCTCGTTCCCTCCACCTCCGACACATATATCCTCTTGGTCAATCTTTCCTCACTCATTCTCTCCATGTGCCCAAACCATTTCAAAACACCCTCTTCTCTCTCAATCACGCTCTTTTTATTTCCACACATCTCTCTTACCCTTACGTTACTTACTCGATCAAACCACCTCACACCACACATTGTTCTCAAACATCTCATTTCCAGCACATCCATCCTCCTGCGCACAACTCTATCCATAGCCCACGCCTCGCAACCATACAACATTGTTGGAACGACTATTCCTTCAAACATACCCATTTTTGCTTTCCGAGATAATGTTCTCGACTTCCACACATTCTTCAAGGCTCCCAGGATTTTCGCCCCCTCCCCCACCCTATGATCCACTTCCGCTTCCATGGTTCCATCCGCTGCCAGATCCACTCCCAGATATCTAAAACACTTTACTTCCTCCAGTTTTTCTCCTTTCAAACTTACCTCCCAATTGAAGAGGGTGTTTTTGAAATGGTTTGGTCACATGGAGAGAATGAGTGAGGAAAGATTGACCAAGGAGATATATGTGTCAGAGGTGGAGGGAACGAGGAGAAGTGGGAGACCCATTTGGAGGTGGAAAGATGGAATGAAAAAAATTTTGAGCAATCGGGGCCTGAACATGCAGGAGGGTGAAAGGCGTGCAAGGAATAGAGTGAATTGGAACGATGTGGTTAACCGGGGTGGACGTGCTGTCAATGGATTGAACCAGGGCATGTGAAGCGTATGGGGTAAATCATGGAAAGTTTTGTGGGGCCTGGATGTGGAAAGGGAGCTGTGGTTTCGGTGCATTATGCCTGACAGCTAGAGACTGAGTGTGAACGAATGTGGCCTTTGTTGTCCTTTCCTAGCGCTTCCTCGCGCTCATGCGGGGGGAGGGGGTTGTCATATCATGTGTGGCGGGGTGGCGACGGGAATGAACAAAGGCAGCAAGTATGAATTATGTGCATGTGTATATATGAATATGTGTGTATGTGTATATATATATATATATATATATATATATATATATATATATATATATATATATATATATACGTTGAAATTTATAGGTATGTATATGTGCGTGTGTGGACGTGTATGTATATACATGTGTATGTGGGTGGGTTGGGCCATTCTTTCGTCCGTTTCCTTGCACTACTTCGCTAACGCGGGAGATAGCGACAAAGTATAATATATATGATATAATATATATGATACATTATATATATATATATATATATATATATATATATATATATATATATATATATATATATATATATTTGTTGGTGGTGTAAGCGTTTTGGTAAATCTATATGCACTGGGGCTGAAATCACATGCGTGATTTACCTGAAAGTCTCGAGTCAGGGATTTTGAAATCTTTGTAAACATTTCCCAAGCAAAAGCAAGTCTTGAGAAATATCTCCTGGATCGTGACGTATTTTAAGACTCAGTGGCTCCGTTGATGTGCGTCTGTATGGATCATATCTGGGGCGGTGAACATAACTCCCTGTGGATTTTATGTGGATCTAAGATTACTTGAACCGTATGGTGGTTGACCAGATTGGTTTGCAAGTGGGTTTACGACCAAGATGAAATTCTGGAACCATGCGTTATGGCACGCATTTTTTGATTAATGTGGAAACTAACCATCGCTTGAAAAAAAAAAGTTACTATACATATATTCTGAAAATATATATTACATGGATGGGGAAATCAACTTCGTATAAAAAATGGAAACTTTATGCAGTGGAGAATTTGAATATTGGAAACATCGCATGGAAAATATGCAGATATTGCATAAATGTATATTAGAAAAAAATTATTCTAAAGATCAAACATCATCTAGTAAAACGAGTGCGAAATACTTAGGTAAAGTTTTTATGTTTTTGAATTTTCTTAAGGTTGGGGAAATATGGAATTTGGGAAGAAAAAACTAGTAATTTTTTCCTCTCTCTCTCTCTCTCTCTCTCTCTCTCTCTCTCTCTCTCTCTCTCTCTCTCTCTCTCTCTCTCTCCATGTATGTTTTAACCCTTGTCGTTTGTGACGTAAACAAAGCATCAAAATCCGTACTGTGGTGGGCAGATGGAGGAAAGCGTGGCCTTTGCCTGTTGATGGACCATAGAGTCCGTAGGGCGGTGTATGGGGAGAGAGGAAGTGCTGGTCTCATAGTCGGGGTTAGCGCGGAAACGCTTGCCTGCTGAGGCTCGTGTCTTACCGAGGCGGGATTGGTTTCCGGCAGGTGTTGAGGAGTCATGCGATATCTGTTAGGATAAGGCAGATGCATAGAAGCCATGCGGTGTATGTAAGAGTGGTGCAGGTGTTGATGAGCCATGCGGTGTATGTAAGAGTGGTG
This sequence comes from Panulirus ornatus, assembly GCF_036320965.1. NCBI lineage: Eukaryota > Metazoa > Arthropoda > Malacostraca > Decapoda > Palinuridae > Panulirus > Panulirus ornatus. The sequence goes on from NC_092227.1 coordinate 43,039,109, forward strand.
CAGGTGTTGATGAGCCATGCGGTGTATGTAAGAGTGGTGCAGGTGTTGATGAGCCATGGGGTGTATGTAAGAGTGGTGCAGGTGTTGATGAGCCATGCGGTGTATGTAAGAGTGATGCAGGTGTTGAGGAACCATGGGGTGTATGTAAGGATGGGACAGGTGCCTTTGGCCTTCGTTCTTCTGTTGTCGTCGACCTGAAATCGTTTTCTCTGTCGACTTACTCCAACACTCAAGTGACTTGATACGATTTTTAGAACTACAATTACCGTCACAGAGATGATTAGGTGTCGGGTGATGTGATATTACCGACGTAATATAAGTACTTCTATTGATAACACATGAAGGGCGTTGCACGAATCCCTCCCTAGACCCTAGAACGGACCTGGGAGGTCCACACCAGGCAGGAGGTAAGAGCAGGGATCTGAGTTCGATGCTCTGATGTGTGAAGGAGAACGATGGTTCATACTGGTGTTGGCTGACCTCAACACATCTTCTGCAGAACTTCTCCGTTGCAGCTAGCATTAAGGGAAGTGTTCAAAGTCATGATGATGATGATGATGACAAGTTATTCATCATTTGGTGATGAAATTGCAAGTAATACGGTATTGCAATTGACTGGACTGGGGGAAATAAATTCCGGCAGTTATAGAGCGTACCTGAAATTATTATTTTTTTTTACCTCCTTTGATATAAAGCTAATTACTGTCATACTGTGTGTATGAACTGAGAAATATGTTGTGCTGTATTTGAAGTATGGATTTATGAATCAGTCCACTGTAGAGATAAACAGTGGTGCAGTTGACGTGTATATGAAACGATATTATGATAAGAAATTTTGCATGTCGATTCGTCAGGAGAGAGAACAAGCCATAAAAAAGAAGAAACATTGATGGTTTAAGATATTGTAATATTCTTGTTGATCGATACGCGAGTCTCCTCAGGAAAAAAATGAAAAGTGAGAAAGACGTGAAAAATTAGTGCAACGTAGTATATCCTAGCCAGAAACAGGAAAAACTAGATGATATAGTATATCCCTGGGGATAGGGGAGAAAGAATACTTCCCACGTATTCCCTGCGTGTCGTAGAAGGCGACTAAAAGGGGAGGGAGCGGGGGGCTGGAAATCCTCCCCTTTTTTTTTTTTTTTTTTTTTTCCAAAAGAAGGAACAGAGAATTGGGCCAGGTGAGGGTAGTCCCTCAAAGGCCCAGTCCTCTGTTCTTAACGCTACCTCGCTAATGCGGGAAATGGCGAATAGTTTGAAAGAAAGAAAGAAGAAGAAAGTATAGTCCCAGGACAATATTAGATAGATCAGAAAATGCAGGAAAGGTCGATATATTATATAGCGTAGCAGGAATGAGAAAAGAAAGAGAAAGGTTTATGCAAATTTATCAAAGAGAAACTCGGCCTGAGCGACGCCGGCACACGGAGACGACGGAAGAACCTCTGACCAGGAATTTTGGTTTCTCTTAATGAACCACCTTCCTCAGCTGATAATGAACCACCTTCTTGATCTAATGAACCACCGTTCTCAGCTAATAATGAACCACCTTCCTCGACTAATAATGAACCACCTTCCTCAGCTAATTATGAACCACCTTCCTCAGCTAATGATGAACCACCTTCCTCAGCTAATAATGAACCACCTTCCTCAGCTAATGATGAACCACCTTCCTCAGCTAATGATGAACCACCTTCCTCAGCTAATTATGAACCACCGTTCTCAGCTAATGATGAACCACCTTCCTCAGCTAATGATGAACCACCTTCCTCGACTAATAATGAACCACCTTCCTCAGCTAATTATGAACCACCTTCCTCGACTAATAATGAACCACCTTCCTCAGCTAATGATGAACCACCTTCCTCAGCTAATGATGAACCACCTTCCTTGGCTAATAATGAACCACCTTCCTTGGCTAATAATGAACCACCTTCCTCAGCTAATGATGAACCACCTTCCTCAGCTAATGATGAACCACCTTCCTTGGCTAATAATGAACCACCTTCCTCAGCTAATGATGAACCACCTTCCTTGGCTAATAATGAACCACCTTCCTTGGCTAATAATGAACCACCTTCCTCGACTAATAATGAACCACCTTCCTCAGCTAATGATGAACCACCTTCCTCAGCTAATGATGAACCACCTTCCTTGGCTAATAATGAACCACCTTCCTCAGCTAATGATGAACCACCTTCCTTGGCTAATAATGAACCACCTTCCTTGGCTAATAATGAACCACCTTCCTCGACTAATAATGAACCACCTTCCTCAGCTAATGATGAACCACCTTCCTTGGCTAATAATGAACCACCTTCCTTGGCTAATAATGAACCACCTTCCTCAGCTAATGATGAACCACCTTCCTCAGCTAATGATGAACCACCTTCCTCAGCTAATAATGAACCACCTTCCTTGGTTAATCAGGGGAATGCGAAGCGATAATCACCTCGAGCAGTAAGGTTGTGACAGGTTCATGTAATAACCCTCTCTGACCAGATGGTTTCACATTGATTTTGAAGCTTCATATAATAGGAGCGAGACCAAATACTTACGTAAGCTAAGCTTTGATGCATGAAGCGTGTGAGCATCTTAGTTTTGATCCCAGAGGGTCAGTTGGGTATATGATCTGTTATAATGGCAGTATCTCAATTAATATCCTTGGCTGCAATGAGTTGTACATTTTCGCTCAGATTATATATATGAACCAGTTCTGACCTTTCCCGAGTCATGGGATTTCAACGTTGATGTATGATTTAGCACCCCCAGGTGTTGAACTGTGAGGGTTGTTGACCTCAGGCGATTGGTGAGATGGTGTGCATAACTGTCTGTTAATTGATGTTCCCCCTCAGACGCTCTTTATGGATCATGGCCATACGGTAGTTGGTTAGGGTCTGAACGACCTTCACATTACACGAATCATGTGGCGGAATCTTTGACCTGAGATGACCTGATAAATGCATGGAGCATCAGCACCTGTGGTGACGCATCCTGGTACTGCTCTTACCTCAGTGTGTGTGTGTGTGTGTGTGTGTGTGTATGTGTGTGTGTTCACCGTCCATCACTCCCTCCTGTTATTGGCATACCTCTGTCATTCGCGGTGTTCCTTTAATTTCCATTTGTCTAATTTTGTTCGCCTCCGTTATTGCTCGGAACCAGTGCCCAAATTACTGTTGCTTTGTCTTGGTTAAGTTTATGATGTAATAACATAGAGCGTAGTTAGGCTTATGACCCCCTAGGAATGTATATGATAATAATGGTGAAAGAAAACGACGAACTTAAACACTATGTATGAAGTTCGACACCCGTCAGTATTGCCAGATGCGAGCAGGTCCTCCTGCAGCAAGGGGCACTGAACACCACTACATATATACTATAGGTAATCCAGGCCCTTTCTGTCTTTCCTGGAGGAACTCGGAGCCATCCAGCCGTCAGGAGAATCATACATCATAAACCCTCAGTGTTAAAGATTCAAGTCTTTATAACTTTTGCAGCTGACGAGATGATGAGAACAGTGGCTGGCTGGCTAAAGGTCTGGTGTCAATAATGGAAGAGACGCGCTGGGAAATAAGACACCATTTCGAGCTGTGAATAATGTAACTTGTGCCTCAAAGAAAGACGCCCGCGCTGTTATTGACCTTGGCCATCCCAGGGTTGTGTACCGGATTGTGAGCGTCATGTGAGTTGATAGCTTTCCTCTCTCTCTCTCTCTCTCTCTCTCTCTCTCTCTCTCTCTCTCTCTCTCTCTCTCTCTCTCTCTCTCTCTCTCTCTCTCTCATTTGAATCAGTACAGGTCACTCTACTTCGAGTAAACAAAAAAGATATGTGACACGCTCCACAAGCAATGATAGTTGCCGTGAGCTTTTTATGCCACCTTGTTTTCCTGTGTCGATATTGACCAAGGCAGTCCACGCAGGGGGTCGGCACCACCGCCGTCCCTATACACGGGCTGAACTCCGTACATCTGACACATCAGTCTTGCTACACATCCTACGAAGGGACGCCTCTTGTTCTGATATTGTCTCTGGTTTCAGTTACGGTGTTTCATTCTTTTTGTTTGTCCTTCACCCACAGTATTCATATGTAAACTTGATGACGAAGTGAAGAGGTTGGCGAATGTTAGTCAAATTATTTCAGAAACTCCTGTCGTTGATTCCCTGTTAACATTGTTAACGTCTTCTTGAAGTAAGATGATAAATTATCAGGACCTCATCTCTAACCTGGTGAGGTTATATGATCTGGCCGACCAGTTCCTCTTGTTTCAGAATGATTCATCATACAGGATCTTGTTCACTCAGGTGACAGTGTTGTGGTATGTGAAAGATGATTATAGGTCTGGTATACTGTAGGTTTGGTATACCTCTCGTATAACTTACCATGATATATTGGGGCTCTCAGGACATATTTTTGTTTCCTCTCTGAAATCTGATTCAGAGTGTACACTGTTCTGGGTTTGTTCTCACCATGCCTGTCTCTCGAAGTACATTTTCTGGCTGAGGTAATGCCGTCTTTTCCGGTTATACTCGTCTTTTTCTAAAGTACATCTTAGTCCCTGTGTATACCTTGTTACCCCAGGTGCACCTTGTTCCCCAGGTACTCTTTGTTACCCAGGTTCACCTTGTTCTCCAGGTCAACTTTCTTTCCCATTTACACTTTGTTCTCCAGGTTTACTTTGTTCTGCAGGTACACCTTGTTCCCCAGGTACACCTTGTTAACCAAATACACTTTGTTCTCTGAGCAAAATTTTGTCTTCATTATACCTAGTTCGACAAACTCTCCTTTTTCACCAAGTACTGTGTCATTTGTTATATTTGATTGACTAAGTACACTTGTTCTCCAAGTTTGTTATCAAAGTACACTTAAACTCTGAATCGCATCCATTTTTCCACATACACGTTGTTCTTTAAGAACGTTATGTTCCTCGGGTGCACATCACTTATCATGGACGTCCTGTTCCTCAAGAACAAGTTGTTCACTGAGTACCACCTTGTTCTCGAAGTACGCTACTTTGTTCTCAGAAAACCGAAACGATTCTCAGATGAGAACATTTTCATTAACTACACCATTTACTCAAGACACTCATGAAGACGCGATTTATCTGGTCTTGAAAAGGAACAGATAACTCTTATTCGTGGAAATGAATTCCACTGCTGGTGTTCATAAAATTTCAGTCAACCTATCATCATGATTGGGTTTGGAAACGAGGTAAAAGGGAAGTGTGACGCCCATATGATTACAGTGTAGGATCAGCGACCATGGGCACGTGTTAAAAGTATTACGAAAGCAACAGCTGAACTCATAAAAGTATATAGTAAAGGTTCAGCTGGACCTGGTTGTGTGAGAACAGTAGCTGGATCTGGGTGTGTGAGAGCAGCAGCTGGACCTGGATGTGTGAGGGCAGCAGTTGGACCTGGGTGTGTGAGAGCAGCAGCTGGAACTGGTTGTGTGAGAACAGCAGCTGGATCTGGGTGTGTGAGAGCAGCAGCTGGACCTGGGTATGTGAGGGCAGCAGCTGGACCTGGGTGTGTGAGGGCAGCAGCTGGACCTGGGTGTGTGAGGGCAGCAGCTGGACCTGGGTGTGTGAGGGCAGCAGCTGGACCTGGGTGTGTGAGGGCAGCAGCTGGACCTGGGTGTGTGAGGGCAGCAGCTGGACCTGGGTGTGTGAGGGCAGCAGCTGGACCTGGGTGTGTGAGGGCAGCAGCTGGACCTGGTGTGTGAGGGCAGCATCTGGACCTGGGTGTGTGAGGGCAACAGCTGGACCTGGGTGTGTGAGGGCAGCAGCTGGACCTGGGTGTGTGAGGGCAGCAGCTGGACCTGGGTGTGTGAGGGCAGCAGCTGGACCTGGGTGTGAACCTCCAGGTTGTGTGGAATAATTTTCTCATCGTCGTTCCATGGCTGGCCTGGTGTCCATCCGTGACGTCACAAGCGGACGGAACCCCGGAAATATCTTCTGGATCTGTTTTTATGTAAATTGCGGAAGCTATTTACCAGAGAGAGAGAGAGAGAGAGAGAGAGAGAGAGAGAGAGAGAGAGAGAGAGAGAGAGAGATGCTAAGGCAGCTCCAGTCAGTTCTCTGGCGAATATGTAAGCATATAATTTATCTAGGTTTCACTTCGTACTTATGAGTCTTTACACACTATAGCTCCGGGAATTTGTGATACAGATTGGAAGGCCAGATGACGGAAGACCCCGATGGTCTGCGACGAGGTTATCTGCTGGAGGATGGTTCATGGGAACGCCAGAGAAGGTTCATAAGACGTGATGGTCTGTGACAGAGGTTTATCTGCCGATGGACAGTAATAGCATCGTAGTTTCCTAATCTGCATAAATGGAGATATGTTCGTACATCGGAAGGCTCCCTCCCACCCACCACTATAGATGGAGACAAGGTAGTAAAGCAGAAGGCTCCTTCCCACCCACCACTATAGATGGAGACAAGGTAGTAAAGCAGAAGGCTCCTTCCCACCCACCACTATAGATGGAGACAAGGTAGTAAAGCAGAAGGCTCCTTCCCACCCACCACTATAGATGGAGACAGGGTAGTAAAGCAGAAGGCTCCTCCCCAACTCACCGCTGTAGATAGAGACATTAGTTAGTAAAGCAGGAGGAGTCTCCTTCCTACCCACCAGTCTCGATAGAGATGATGGTAAAACAGAAGGCTCCTACCAACCCACCACTGTCAATGGGGAAGTGAGTGAAGCGGAAGGCTCCAACCAGCCCATCGTAATAGATGGAGACACTGAAGCATGAAGGCACTTTCTGTCGAGTTCGGGTTGTGGTGTTTTTATCATTGGGATGACTCGGGGAATTATGCATTGCTTCTGCTTGACTGTAAAGTTTGTTGAAGCGAACTCAGGCCTGGCCTGTCTACAGTTTAGATTAACTCTCGTATTTTTGGTTTAGTTTAAATTGGAAATTAGAATACTCATCTGTATACTGACAGTAGTGCTAATTGTTATTATTAGAAGTACGTGTGGTAAAGAGCAGTTGTAGTGATAGTAGAAGTAGTAGTGTTAGAAGTAACAGTAGAAGTAGTAGTAGTAGTAGTCGAATTTGTAGTTGTTGTATTAGTCGTAGTAATAGTAGTAGAAATAACAGAAGTAGCACTAGTAGAATTAGTAGTTGTAGTAGTAGAAGTAATTATTGTTATTATTAATATTCGAAGTAGTAATAGTAGTAGCAGTATTACTAGTAGAAGCATTATTGATAGAATTATTGTTATATTCTTGTTATTATTATTAGTAGTAGTAGTAGAAGTAGTAGTAGTAGTAGTAGTACTTTGTAGTAGTAGTAGTTGTAGTAGCCGAGGTGAGGGATAACCAGCACTGACACTTTGCAGAGCACATATCCTTAACACACTAAAATACTGGTGTGTGCTAACATCAGCTTTTAAAGCTGACGGTGGTGCAAAGTCTGCAAATGTTCAGAGAACATCTATCGCCAGCGCTGCATCGTTCTGAAATGAAAATGACCGAAACATGTTTATATTTTATCTCTCGTGGGTTCAGGCGGGAGAGAAGGGAAATAACCATGGTGGATACTGGAAGGCCTGGTCGACCAGTGTGTGTAATAGCAGGTTAGATCGTGTGATGAGATGGGGGAACCGTCATTAAGACACGGATGTTGATCATCACATGATGTGCTCTCTCTCTCTCTCTCTCTCTCTCTCTCTCTCTCTCTCTCTCTCTCTCTCTCTCTCTCTCTCTCTCTCTCTCCCACCCTCCCTCCCTCCCTCTCTCTCCCCGTATGCCTCAGGCCGTGTGCAGAACTGGACAAAGCGTGCATTACGCACCTCACGTGGCGAACATTCCTTTGAGCACGACGTCATTAGCCCTTGAATTGCCGTACCCTTGAAGTTCAGGTCAGAGGGAAGAGCAGGGGTCATAACCTCTTGACCGAGGGTCGTACCTTCGTGGTCAAGCGTCGTACCGTTGTGATAAAGGGGGTCATACTCAAGGGTCGTACTGTCATGCACATGGTTTTAAAGACTTGCCTCTTACTCTACCCAGACACATCGGCCGATCAGCGAGTTGCACAGGGCGTCCATAAATTATCTTACAATCTCCAGATCCATAAATACAGATCCATTTGCTTTTCTAAGTATTTCTCACATACATTCTTGAAAGCAAACACCTGATCCACACATCCTCTACCACTTCTGAAACCACACTGCTCTTCCCCAATCTGATGCTCTGTACATGCTTTTACCCTCTCAATCAATACCCTCCCATATAATTTCCCAGGAATACTCAACAAACTTGTACCTCTGTAATTTGAACACTCACCTTTATCTCCTTTGCCTTTGTACAGTGGTACTAAGCATGCATTCCGCCAATCCTCAGGCACTTCAACATGAGCCATATATACACTGAATATCCTCACCAACCAGACAACAACGCAGTCACCCCTTTTTTAATAGATTCCACTGCAATACCATCCAAACCCGCCGCCTTGCCGGCTTTTATCTTCCGCAGAGCTTTCATTACCTCTTATCTGTTTACCAAACCATTCTCCCTGACCTTCTCACTTCGCACACCACCACGACCAAAACACCTTATATCTGCCACTTTATCATCTGACACATTCAGCAAACCTTCAAAATGCTCACTCCATCTCCTTCTCACATCACCACTACTTGTTATTACCTCCCCATTAGCCCCTTCACCGATGTTCCAATTGTTCTCTTGTCTTGCACACTTTATTTACCTCCTTCCAAAACATCTTTTTATTCTCCCTAAAATTTAATGATACTCTCTCACCCCAACTCTCATTTGCCCTCTTTTTCTCCTCTTGCACCTTTCTCTTGACTTCTTGCCTCTTTCTTTTATACATATCCCAGTCATTTGCACTATTTCCCTGCAAAAAAATGTCCAAATGCCTCTCTCTTCTCTTTCACAAATCATCTTACTTCACCCCACCACTCACTACCCTTTCTAATCTGCCCACATCCCACGCTCCTCATGCCACAAACATCTTTTGCGCGAGCCATCACTGCTTCCCTAGATTCATCCCATTCCTTCCCCACTCCCCTTACTTCCTTTGCTCTCATCATTTTCCATTCTGCATTCAGTCTCCTGGTACTTCCTTATACAAGTCTCCTTTCCAAGCTCACTTACTCTCACCACTCTCTTCACCCCAACATTCTTCTTCTCTGAAAACCTCTACAAATCTTCACTTTCGCCTCTAATGATCAGACATCCCTCCAGTTGCCCCTCTCAGCACATTAACATCCAAAAGTCTCTGTTTCACGCGCCTATCAATTAACACGTAATCCAATAACGCTCCCTGGCCATCTCTCCTACTTACATACGTATACTTATGTATATCTCTTTTTAAACCAGGTATTCCCAATCACCAGTCCTTTTTCAGCACACAAATCTACAAACTCTTCACCATTTCCATTTACAACACTGAACACCCCATTCACACCAATTATTCCCTCAACTGCCACATTACTCGCCTTTGCATTCAAATCACCCATCACTATAACCTGGTCTCGTGCATCAAAACAGCTAACACACTCACTCAACTGTTCCCAAAACACTTACCTCTCATGATCTTTCTTCTCATGCCCAGGTGCATATGCACCAATAATCACCCATCTCTCTCCATCCTTTTTCAGTTTTATCCATATCAATCTAGAGTTTACTTTCTTACACTCTATCACATACTCCCACAACTCCTGTTTCAGGAGTAGTGCTACTCCTTCCTTTGCTCTTGTCCTCTCACCAACCCCTGACTTTACTCCCAGATCATTCCCAAACCACTCTTCCCCTTACCCTTGAGCTTCGTTTCACTCAGAATCAAAACATCCAGGGTCCTTTGCTCAAACATACTGCCTATCTCTCCTTTTTTCTCATCTTGGTTACATCCACACACATTTAGACACCCCAGTCTGAGCCTTCGAAGAGGATGAGCACTCCCCGCATAACTCCTTCCTCTGTTTCCCATTTTAGAAAGTTAAAGTACACGGAGGGGAGGGTTTCTAGCCCCCCGCTCCCGTCCCCTTTAGTTGCCTTCTTCGACACACGGGGAATGCGTGGGAAGTATTCTTTCCCCCTATCCCCAGGAATGATATATATATATATATATATATATATATATATATATATATATATATATATATATATATATATATATATATATATATATATATATATATATATATATATATATATATATATATATATATATGAGCTTCGGAAGGAGACTTGTGTGAGGAAGTACCAGGAGAGACTGAGTACAGAATGGAAAGAGGTGAGAACAATGGAAGTAAGGGGAGTGGGGGAGGAATGGGATGTATTTAGGGAATCAGTGATGTATTGCGCAAAAGATGCTTGTGGCATGAGAAGAGTGGGAGGTGGGTTGATTAGAAAGGGTAGTGAGTGGTGGGGTGAAGAAGTAAGATTATTAGTGAAAGAGAAAAGAGAGGCATTTGGACGATTTTTGCAGGGAAAAATGCAATTGAGTGGGAGATGTATAAAAGAAAGAGACAGGAGGTCAAGAGAAAGGTGCAAGAGGTGAAAAAGAGGGCAAATGAGAGTTGGGGTGAGAGAGTATCATTAAATTTTAGGGAGAATAAAAAGATGTTCTGGAAGGAGGTAAATAAAGTGCGTAAGACAAGGGAGCAAATGGGAACTTCAGTGAAGGGCGCAAATGGGGAGGTGATAACAAGTAGTGGTGATGTGAGAAGGAGATGGAGTGAGTATTTTGAAGGTTTGTTGAATGTGTTTGATGAAAGAGTGGCAGATATAGGGTGTTTTGGTCGAGGTGGTGTGCAAAATGAGATGGTTAGGGAAAATGATTTGGTAAACAGAGAAGAGGTAGTAAAAGCTTTGCGGAAGATGAAAGCCGGCAAGGCAGCAGGTTTGGATGGTATTGCAGTGGAATCTATTAAAAAAGGGGGTGACTGTATTGTTGACTGGTTGGTAAGGTTATTTAATGTATGTATGACTCATGGTGAGGTGCCTGAGGATTGGCGGAATGCGTGCATAGTGCCATTGTACAAAGGCAAAGGGGATAAGAGTGAGTGCTCAAATTACAGAGGTATAAGTTTGTTGAGTATTCCTGGTAAATTATATTGGAGGGTATTGATTGAGAGAGTGAAGGCATGTACAGAGCATCAGATTGGGGAAGAGCAGTGTGGTTTCAGAAGTGGTAGAGGATGTGTGGATCAGGTGTTTGCTTTGAAGAATGTATGTGAGAAATACTTAGAAAAGCAAATGGATTTGTATGTAGCATTTATGGATCTGGAGAAGGCATATGATAGAGTTGATAGAGATGCTCTGTGAAAGGTACTAAGAACATATGGTGTGGGAGGCAAGTTGTTAGAAGCAGTGAAAAGTTTTTATCGAGGATGTAAGGCATGTGTACGTGTAGGAAGAGAGGAAAGTGATTGGTTCTCAGTGAATGTAGGTTTGCGGCAGGGGTGTGTGATGTCTCCATGGTTGTTTAATTTGTTTATGGATGGGGTTGTTAGGGAGGTGAATGCAAGAGTTTTGGAAAGAGGGGCAAGTATGAAGTCTGTTGTGGATGAGAGACCTTGGGAAGTGAGTCAGTTGTTGTTCGCTGGTGATACATCGCTGGTGGCTGATTCATGTGAGAAACTGCAGAAGCTGGTGACTGAGTTTGGTAAAGTGTGTGAAAGAAGAAAGTTAAGAGTAAATGTGAATAAGAGCAAGGTTATTAGGTACAGTAGGGTTGAGGGTCAAGTCAATTGGAAGGTAAGTTTGAATGGAGAAAAACTGGAGGAAGTAAAGTGTTTTAGATATCTGGGAGTGGATCTGGCAGCGGATGGAACCATGGAAGCGGAGGTGAATCATAGGGTGGGGGAGGGGGCGAAAATCCTGGGAGCCTTGAAGAATGTGTGGAAGTCGAGAACATTATCTCGGAAAGCAAAAATGGGTATGTTTGAAGGAATAGTGGTTCCAACAATGTTGTATGGTTGCGAGGCTTGGGCTATGGATAGAGGTGTGCGCAGGAGGGTGGATGTGCTGGAAATGAGATGTTTGAGGACAATGTGTGGCGTGAGGTGGTTTGATCGAGTAAGTAATGTAAGGGTAGGAGAGATGTGTGGAAATAAAAAGAGCGTGGTTGAGAGAGCAGAAGAGGGTGTTTTGAAATGGTTTGGGCACATGGAGAGAATGAGTGAGGAAAGATTGACCAAGAGGATATATGTGTCGGAGGTGGAGGGAACAAGGAGAAGTGGGAGACCAAATTGGAGGTGGAAAGATGGAGTGTAAAAGATTTTGTGTGATCGGGGCCTGAACATGCAGGAGGGTGAAAGGCGGGCAAGGAATAGAGTGAATTGGATCGATGTGGTATACCGGGGTTGACGTGCTGTCAGTGGATTGAATCAGGGCATGTGAAGCGTCTGGGGTAAAGCATGGAAAGTTGTGTGGGGCCTGGATGTGGAAAGGGAGCTGTGGCTTCGGGCATTATTGCATGACAGCTAGAGACTGAGTGTGAACGAATGGGGCCTTTGTTGTCTTTTCCTAGCGCTACCTCGCACACATGAGGGGGGAGGGGGATGGTATTCCATGTGTGGCGAGGTGGCGATGGAATGAATAAAGGCAGACAGTGTGAATTGTGTGCATGGGTATATATGTATGTGTCTGTGTGTGTATATATATGTGTACATTGAGATGTATAGGTATATATATTTGCGTGTGTGGACGTGTAAGTATATAGATGTGTATGGGGGTGGGTTTGGCCATTTCTTTCGTCTGTTTCCTTGCGCTACCTCGCAAAAGCGGGAGACAGCGACAAAGCAAAATAAATAAATAAATAAATAAATAAGTATATATATATATATATATATATATATATATATATATATATATATATATATATATATATATATATATATATATATATGTGTGTGTGTGTGTGTGTGTGTGTGTGTGTGTGTGTGTTTATTCGTTGTATTGTACTGGGAGGGAGTTTTACATTCGTAGGGCTCCATCTTCAGAAACTCTTTTGATATCATGGAACTTTTTCAACTTCAGTACCCTGTCTGCATGTAAACTTTCCTCAATCAGTCTGTTCTATTCAACCACCGTTCTTATACTGTAAAAGTTCTTCGTTATATCTTACAAATCGAACAAGTTGCTGGCTTGATTTCATGTTATTGTCTTTGTTTGTTCTCCCCCAACACCTTTCGAAGAACTGTTCACTGTCTACGTCATCAGTGTAGTTTACAGACTTAAAGGTTGTGATCAGGTCACTCCTCACTCTATTCTCTTCTATGGTGAGAAAATTTAAGGCCATTTCCCCTATTGCAGCCCTCTTAACTCTGGTACCATCTTTGTTACCCTTCGCTTGACCTTCTGTATTAGCTCTGTGTGCTTCTTTCGGTGGGTGACCAAAGTTGAGAATAATAATTTTCTACTTTTGACCTTATGGGGGAAGGGGGATGTGAACAGCTCAGCTGTTATTTCCTTATCCGCGAACTTCATTGCCATTCTAATATTTCTTCCATCTGACGTTGGATCTCCTTACATATTGCCTTTAGGTAGGACTCTGGCTACCACAGGTTATGGTCGATGTTGGCTGCCAAGTCTGTGTCTCACACAGATTCCTGCAGGTTATTTCCTGCTGGATGATGATCACATCGAGGTCTACTTTCGCTTTTAACCATTTGCATAACTTTACAGTGACACGGTTTGTACCTCATCAACCATGTGTCAGACCAGTTTTAAAGTCTGTCATGTTCCTATTGCACATTAGATGTAATTCTCCTGGCTTGACACTTTCCTCGGCATCATCTGCAAACATAGTCAGGTAGAAGTTCACGCCTTTTGGCAGGTCATCCTCCTGGACCAGGAAGAGTAATGGTCCCAGACAGAGCCCTATGGCACTCCTTTGGTGACCCTGGCCAACCTGGGGAAGACTTCTCTAACGCGCGTCCTCTGTTCCCTTCTACTGGCATGATTGTACGGCCATAGAATAAGTCCTCATTTTAGTCTGTGGTGGGTGATCCATTTTCTTAATCAGCCTCCCGTGCTGTTTGTGTGTGTGTGTGTGTGTGTGTGTGTGTGTGTGTGTGTGTGTGTGTTGTCCGTCCTGAAAAGAGAGAGAGAAAAAACCACACTTGTCAGGCTCCAGGAAGCGCGTCGCTATTCAATAATTTCCATCCGGACGGTTTCCGGGTCTGGTGCTCTCTCTCTCTCTCTCTCTCTCTCTCTCTCTCTCTCTCTCTCTCTCTCTCTCTCTCTCTCTCTCTCTCTCTCTCTCTCTCCTGTTTCTTCTGATGGTACGTGTGGTGTGTGTGTTTAGATTTTTTCCCGTCTTTCTCTAATCGTATTTAAATATTTTCCCCCACTTTTTCCCCCTAGATTTTGTATGTACTCTCTCTCTCTCTCTCTCTCTCTCTCTCTCTCTCTCTCTCTCTCTCTCTCTCTCTCTCTCTCTCTCTCTCTCTCTCTCACTCTCTCTCTCTCTCTCACACACACACACACACACACACACACACACACACACACGCACACACACCACCGGCTGGTTAAATCATGGAAATGGTTATATGTGTGGCGTGTGTTCGGGCATATTTTCCTTCCCCGCATGACGACTATGTCTCGGTGTTTTTCGTCTTGAGTTGACCCAATTCAAATGATTATTTTCCCCTCATCCCATGTGTGTTGGGTCAGCACTTGACCAGCAGGGGCCTCGAAGGCTAGGCTTGGCTGCTGTGTCATAAGAAGGAAACCAGTAAGACGTGTTCGAGAATGGATCAGCTAAATGTTCCAGTAAAACAAAATACCTCATAATGTCCCGTTTTCTCTTTGCCGACTATAACGACTCTTAATATTCCCGTTTTCTGTGTGCCAGCTTTGCTGAAAGTCTCACTTCTCACCTGAACATCAAAAGATCTCAAAATAATCCCATATGAATGTATTCTTTCTATGCATTTCAAGGTTTTCAAAAACATTTTTCTCCACAGAACCTTTGACTGAATTATTTTAGAAATTGGACAAATTATTGTTTCACGCGCCTTCGCTGATTAGCGTCCATTTTCGTAGAGTTTCGGATACAGGAAAAATGATAATGATGATTATTGTGATAATAATAATAATAATAATAATAATAATAATGATAATAATAATAATTTTAATCTGCATGAGTTATCCTCAAGAAGCTTACACAACACAACTCTCTTCGAATATCACATTAATCCAAAGAAAACGGAGGAATGTCGGAACCTCTCGGCGTAGATGTTGCTCCCATTTTGCGGAATATAAACATTCAGTTTATACATCTCAAGACATACATTTTGAACTGGACATTTAATGAATGTATATGATCCTCGATCCTAAAATTTGCCAACATATGTGCACGGTGTCAATACAACATACGCGGAAATGTTAACCTCATACGACCATTTGGCGAAGTATGAACCTCATACCTGACAATTTGGCGGTAGTGTGAACCTCGGTTCGGACATTTGACGGGGAGGGTAAACCTTAGTTTTGACATTTGGCGAATGGTGAACCTCGACTGTGTTTGGCTCTGTATAGAAAATGGTAGATTAAGCTGAACATTGATAATATTTCCTTTTCTCTTTTCAGCTTCGATCCATTTAATGTACCCTGGGTGGATAATGATGCCAGGAGCACACACACACACACACACACACACACACACACACACACACACATATTTTTTTTTATGAATAATCGCCATTTCCCGCTTCAGCGAGGTAGCACCAAGAACAGATGACTGAAAACTTAGAGGGGAAAAATCCTCACTTGGCTTCCTTCTCTGTCCCTTCTTTTGGAAAAGTAAAACAGGAGGGAAGGATTTCCAGCCCCCCGCTCCCTCACCGTTAAGTCGCCTTGTACGATACGCAGGGAATGCGTGGGAAGTATTCTTTCTCCCCTATCCCCAGGGATAGTATATATATATACATTTTTTTTTTTTTTGCTTTGTCGCAAATCTTTTTCACTCCATCTTTCCACCTCCAATTTGGTCTCCTACTTCTCGTTCCCTCCACCTCCGACACATATATCATCTTGGTCAATCTTTCCTCACTCATTCTCTCCATATGCCCAAACCATTTCAAAACACCCTCTTCTGCTCTCTCAACCACGCTCTATTTATTTCCACACATCTCTCTTACCCTTACGTTACTTACTCAATCAAACCACCTCACACCACACATTGTCCTCAAACATCTCATTTCCAGCACATCCATCCTCCTGCGCACAACTCTATCCATAGCCAACGCCTCGCAACCATACAACATTGTTGGAACGACTATTCCTTCAAACATACCCATTTTTGCTTTTCGAGATAATGTTCTCGACTTCCACACATTCTTCAAGGCTCCCAGGATTTTCGCCCCCTCCCCCACCCTATGATCCACTTCCGCTTCCATGGTTCCATCCGCTGCCAGATCCACTCCCAGATATCTAAAACACTTTACTTCCTCCAGCTTTTCTCCATTCAAACTTACCTTCCAATTGACTTGACCCTCAACCCTACTGTACCTAATAACCTTGCTCTTATTCACATTTACTCTTAACTTTCTTCTTTCACACACTTTACCAAACTCAGTCACCAGCTTCTGCAGTTTCTCACATGAATCAGCCACCAGCGCTGTATCATCAGCGAACAACAACTGACTCACTTCCCAAGCTCTCTCATCCCCAACAGACTTCATACTTGCCCCTCTTTCCAAAACTCTTGCATTCACCTCCCTAACAACCCCATCCATAAACAAATTAAACAACCATGGAGACATCACACACTCCTGCCGCAAACCTACGTTCACTGAGAACCAATCACTTTCCTCTCTTCCTACACGTACACATGCCTTACATCCTCGATAAAACTTTTCACTGCTTCTAACAACTTTCCTCCTACACCATATATTCTTAATACCTTCCACAGAGCATCTCTATCAACTCTATCATATGCCTTCTCCAGATCCATAAATGCCACATACAAATCCATTTGCTTTTCTAAGTATTTCTCACATACATTCTTCAAAGCAAACACCTGATCCACACATCCTCTACCACTTCTGAAACCACACTGCTCTTCCCCAATCTGATGCTCTGTACACGCCTTCACCCTCTCAATCAATACCCTCCCATATAATTTACCAGGAATACTCAACAAACTTATACCTCTGTAATTTGAGCACTCACTCTTATCCCCTTTGCCTTTGTACAATGGCACTATGCACGCATTCCGCCAATCCTCAGGCACCTCACCATGAGTCATACATACATTAAATAACCTTACCAACCAGTCAATAATACAGTCACCCCCTTTTTTTAATAAATTCCACTGCAATACCATCCAAATCTGCTGCCTTGCCGGCTTTCATCTTCCGCAAAGCTTTTACTACCTCTTTTCTGTTTACCAAATCATTTTCCCTAACCCTCTCACTTTGCACACCACCTCGACCAAAACACCCTATATCTGCCACTCTATCATCAAACACATTCAACAAACCTTCAAAATACTCACTCCATCTCCTTCTCACGTCACCACTACTTGTTATCACCTCCCCATTTGCGCCCTTCACTGAAGTTCCCATTTGCTCCCTTGTCTTACGCACTTTATTTACCTCCTTCCAGAACATCTTTTTATTCTCCCTAAAATTTAATGATACTCTCTCACCCCAACTCTCATTTGCCCTCTTTTTCACCTCTTGCACCTTTCTCTTGACCTCCTGTCTCTTTCTTTTATACATCTCCCACTCATTTGCATTTTTTCCCTGCAAAAATCGTCCAATATAGTATATAGTATATATATATATATATATATATATATATATATATATATATATATATATATATATATATATATATATATCTTAGCTTGTGATAAAGTTGAGAAGGTTTTGGGCACGTACATAGTTCCGGTAATTCGATGTTAAACGATAAAAAAGATCTTAATATGTTTTGGCCACGGTTTGTGACGCGTCTTTTGTGCTGTCACGACCAATTGTGTCCTGCAGAATATACTGCTGAAATTTTTTGTTTCTGTGTTAATTGTTTTGAGCCACTTGCTCGCGCGCATGTGCGTGTGTGTGTGTGTGTGTGTGTGTGTGTGTGTGTGTATGTGAGAGAGAGAGAGAGAATGCCTCCTTACAAGTACCTGTAACGAGGTTTTGCCATAAGGTAAGGTTATTGAGTACCGCTCATGAGAGAGAGAGAGAAATGTATACATCAAATGTGTATCCCTATATTGGCAACACCGTAGAGCAATACGAACGAGTAAAGATTAAACCAGTCGGTTCATACGTAAGATAAGCGGTCCATAAAGTATGGGCGAGACGTTAAGACAACCATGATACAAACTACAGACAAACCCGAGATGTGGACAACATGGAACACCCTTGGTTCCCTCCAAGCCTCACAACACTCAGGGAGGCCCCAGTCATCCACCAGTGTACACAATGAACGATGCTTAGCTTAGTTTAGTAAAACCCCCAGAGATGCAACACTAATACATACACATCCCCAAGTCTGCCGGAGGTACATAAATAAGGCACCAAAACACGCCTCCAGATAATCATCACCAATTCATCAAAAAGCTTACACCATACACCTGTACACACTCCAGTCTTCTTTACCATCTCAGGCTGCCTGTCCCCGTGTCCCACCTCCTCTTTCTTTCCTCTCACTACCCCATACAACACAGTCCTCGTTGTGTATACCAGTAGAGGTGTCCCGCACTCGATCTGTACACCTTAGTCCTTCATGGTTCAAGACGAGGGATAAAACATGTGACCCACAGCGGACTGAGTCTCCTTGCTGTTCCTTGGCCTGAGTGAGAACAGCAGGGACCTACGTGGCCCTGAGATGATCCGTAGTAGCAGGGACCTTTATAGCCCTAAGATGATCCTGAGAATCGGGTATCTTTGTGGCCCTAAGATGATCCTCAGCATCAGTGACCTCTCTGTGTCCGAGACGATCTCTCAGGCCCTGAGATTTCCCTCAGCATCAGGGATCCCTGGCCCTGAGATGGTAATCAGCATGGGACAACCCTCTTCAAGGAGACAGATACAGATTTTAAAGAAAGTCAGGAAACAGTGGGTTTCTGCAGTACCCAAGTGAGACGATGTGAGCCTGAAGATCAGGTTCGTACCATCCTGCTCAAGGGTAGTAACTTCATGCTGCAGGAATGTACCGTCGTTTTCCAGGTTCGTACCGTCGTGCTTAATGGGTTAAAGTAACTAGATTTATTCTTTCCCCAGGGTACTATTGTGTCAGACTCTCCACAGGGCCCCACCGTGTCGGAGGCAATAGATACAGAATGTAATGTGGGCTCAGACATTTATGTTTTTTTTTTTTTGTACTCTTGCTTTTCATTGTAGCCTGTACCATCACTGTAGTTTTATGAAAACCTCAGTATCCAGATACGTATCAGTTATGGCAGAAAGGCACAAACACTACCATGTTCCTGCCTCTGTTCCAGGTAGGTATAATTACCAGCAGGACGTTGATCACTTCGTCAGGTGTGTGGAATTGGGATTCTTCCTCAGTAGGACAGTCACCGCCTCTAAGGAGGTGCGGTGGGGGGGTTGGTTAGCTCTCAGCTGGGTGGTTGACAGAAGCGAGACTTTCGTAAATCATGCCATCAGCCTCTGCCTAGTGAGCTGCCACACACAATATCAACAATGAGACTCATGATGACATTAATGGTCGGCATCCTCTGTGCCCCAGATACTCTCACATTCAGGTTAATATGACTGCAGGGTCAAGGGCTATACCAGAGAGAGAGAGAGAGAGAAGAATGGAAAAAGATGAGAGCAAATGACGTAAGGGGAGTGGGGGAGGAATGGGATGTATTTAGGGAAGCAGTGTTGGCTTGCGCAAAACATGCTTGTGGCATGAGAAGCGTGGGAGGTGGGCAGATTAGAAAGGGTAGTGAGCGGTGAGATGAAGAAGTAAGATTATTTGTGAAAGAGAAGAGAGAGGCATTTGGACGATTTTTGCAGGGAAACAGTGCATATGACTGGGAAATATATAAAAGAAGGAGGCAGGAGGTTAATAGAAAGTTGCTAGAGGTAAAAAAGAGGGCAAATGAGAGTTGGGTGAGGGAGTATCGTTAAATTTTATGGAGAATAAAAAGATTCTTTGGAAGGAGGTAAATAAAGTGTACAAGACAAGAGAACAAATGGGAGCATCGGTGAAGGGGGCTAATGGAGAGCTAATAACAAGTAGTGGTGAAGTGTGAAGGAAATGGAGTGAGTATTGTGAAGGTTTGTTGAATGTGTTTGAAGATAGAGTGGCAGATATAGGATGTTTTGGTCGAAGTGGTGTGCGAAGTGAGAGGGTCAGGGAGAATGGTTTGGTAAACAGAGAAGAGGTAGTGAAACCTTCGCGTAAGATGAAAGCCGGCAAGGCAGCAGGTTTGGATGGTATTGCAGTGGAACTTATTAAAAAAGTGGGTGACTGTGTTGTTGACTGGTTGGTGAGGATATTCAGTGTATGTATGGCTCATGGTGAAGTGCCTGAGGATTAGCGGAATGCATGCATAGTGCCATTGTACAGTGGGACAAAGGTGAGTGTTCAAATTACAGAGGTATAAGTTTGTTGAATATTCCTGGGAAATCATATAGGAGCATATTGATTGAGAGGGTGAAGGCATGTACAGAGCATCAGATTGGGGAAGAACAGTGTGGTTTCAGGTGTTTGCTATGAAAAATGTATATGAAAAATACTAAGAAAAACAAATGGATTTGCATGTAGCATTTATGGATCTGGAGAAGGCATATGATAGAGTTGACAGACATGCTCTGTGGAAGGTATTAAGAGTATATGGTATGGGAGGTAAGTTGCTAGAAGCAGTGAAAACTTTTTATCGAGGGTGTAAGACATGTGTACGAGTAGGAAGAGAGGTTAGTGATTGGTTTCCAGTGAAGGTCGTTTGCGGCAGGGGTGCGTGATGTCTTCATGGCTGTTTAATTTGTTTATGGATGGGGTTGTTAAGTAGGTGAATGCAATAGTTTTGGAGAGAGGGGCAAGTATGCAGTCTGTTGTGGATGAGAGAGCTTGGGAAGTGAGTCAGTTGTTGTTCGCTGATGATACAACACCGGTGGCTGATTCGTGTGAGAAACTGCAGAAGCTGGTGACTAAGTTTGGTTAAGTGTATAAAAGAAGAAAGCTGAGGGTAAATGTGAATAAGAGCTAGTTTATTAGGTTCAGTAGGGGTGAGGGACAACTAGATTGGGAGTTAAGTTTGAATGGAGAAAGACTGGAGGAAGTGAAGCGTTGTAGATATCTGGGAGTGGATTTGGCAGCGGATGGAACCATGGAAGCCGAAGTGAGTCACAGGGTGGGGGAGTGGGCGAGAGTTCTGGGTGTGTTGATGAATGTGTGGAAGGCGAGAGTTATCTCGGAGAACAAAAATGGGTATGTTTGAAGGAATAGTGGTTCCAACAATGTTATATGGTTGCGAGGCGAGGGGTATAGATAGCGTTGTGCGGAGGAGGGTGGATGTGCTGGAAATGAGATGTTTGAGGCCAATATGTGGTGTGAGGTGGTTTGATCGAGTAAGTAATGAAAGGGTAAGAGAGATGTGTGGTGATAGAAAGAGTGTGGTTGAGCAGAAGAGGGTGTATTGAAATGGCTTGATCACATGGAGAGAATGAGTGAGGAAAGATTGACAAAGAGGATATATGTGTCAGAGGTGGAGGGAACGAGGAGAAATGGGAGACCAACTTGGAGGTGGAAGGATGGATTGAAAAAGCTTTTTAGCGATCTGGGCCTGAACATACAGGAGGGTGAAAGGCGTGCAAAAAATAGAGTGAATTGGAACGATGTGGTATACCAGGGTCGATGTGCTGTCAGTGGATTGAAGCAGGGCATGTGAAGCGTCTGGGGTAAACCATGGAAAGTTTTGTGGGGCTTGGATGTGGAAAGGGAGCTGTGGTTTGGGTGCGTTACACATGACAGCTAGAGACTGAGTGTGAACGAATGTGGCCTTTGTTGTCTTATCCTAGGGCTACCTCGCGCGCGCGCGGAGGGGAGTGGGGTGCCATTTCATGTGTGGCGGGGTGGCAACGGGAAAGGATGAAGGCAGCAAGTATGAATATGTACATGTGTATATATGTATATGTCTGTGTATGTATATGTATGTATACGTTGAAATATATAGGTATGTGTACGTGCGTGTGTATGTGTGTGTGTATGTGTGTGTATGGGTGGGTTGGCCATTCTTTCGTCTGTTTCCTAGCGCTATCTCGCTAACGCTAGAAACAGCGACAAAGTATAATAAATAAAAATACATATATATATATATATATTATTTTTATATTTTTTATTATACTTTGTCGCTGTCTCCCGCGTTTGCGAGGTAGCGCAAGGAAACAGACGAAAGAAATGGCCCAACCTCCCCCATACACATGTATATACATACGTCCACACACGCAAATATACATACCTACACAGCTTTCCATAGCTTACCCCAGACGCTTCACATGCCTTGATTCAATCCACTGACAGCACGTCAACCCCGGTATACCACATCGCTCCAATTCACTCTATTCCTTGCCCTCCTTTCACCCTCCTGCATGTTCAGGCCCCGATCACACAAAATCTTTTTCACTCCATCTTTCCACCTCCAATTTGGTCTCCCTCTTCTCCTTGTTCCCTCCACCTCCGACACATATATCCTCTTGGTCAATCTTTCCTCACTCATCCTCTCCATGTGCCCAAACCACTTCAAAACACCCTCTTCTGCTCTCTCTACCACGCTCTTTTTATTTCCACACATCTCTCTTACCCTTACGTTACTCACTCGATCAAACCACCTCACACCACACATTGTCCTCAAACATCTCATTTCCAGCACATCCATCCTCCTGCGCACAACTCTATCCATAGCCCACGCCTCGCAACCATACAACTTTGTTGGAACCACTATTCCTTCAAACATACCCATTTTTGCTTTCCGAGATAATGTTCTCGACTTCCACACATTCTTCAAGGCCCCCAGAATTTTCGCCCCCTCCCCCACCCTATGATCCACTTCCGCTTCCATGGTTCCATCCGCTGCCAGATCCACTCCCAGATATCTAAAACACTTCACTTCCTCCAGTTTTTCTCCATTCAAACTCACCTCCCAATTGACTTGACCCTCAACCCTACTGTACCTAATAACCTTGCTCTTATTCACATTTACTCTTAACTTTCTTCTTCCACACACTTTACCAAACTCAGTCACCAGCTTCTGCAGTTTCTCACATGAATCAGCCACCAGCGCTGTATCATCAGCGAACAACAACTGACTCACTTCCCAAGCTCTCTCATCCCCAACAGACTTCATACTTGCCCCTCTTTCCAAAACTCTTGCATTTACCTCCCTAACAACCCCATCCATAAACAAATTAAACAACCATGGAGACATCACACACCCCTGCCGCAAACCTACATTCACTGAGAACCAACCACTTTCCTCTCTTCCTACACGTACACATGCCTTACATCCTCGATAAAAACTTTTCACTGCTTCTAACAACTTTCCTCCCACACCATATATTCTTAATACCTTCCACAGAGCATCTCTATCAACTCTATCATATGCCTTCTCCAGATCCATAAATGCTACATACAAATCCATTTGCTTTTCTAAGTATTTCTCACATACATTCTTCAAAGCAAACACCTGATCCACACATCCTCTACCACTTCTGAAACCACACTGCTCTTCCCCAATCTGATGCTCTGTACATGCCTTCACCCTCTCAATCAATACCCTCCCATATAATTTACCAGGAATACTCAACAAACTTATACCTCTGTAATTTGAGCACTCACTCTTATCCCCTTTGCCTTTGTACAATGGCACTATGCACGCATTCCGCCAATCCTCAGGCACCTCACCATGAGTCATACATACATTAAATAACCTTACCAACCAGTCAACAATACAGTCACCCCCTTTTTTAATAAATTCCACTGCAATACCATCCAAACCTGCTGCCTTGCCGGCTTTCATCTTCCGCAAAGCTTTCACTACCTCTTCTCTGTTTACCAAATCATTTTCCCTAACCCTTTCACTTTGCACACCACCTCGACCAAAACACCCTATATCTGCCACTCTATCATCAAACACATTCAACAAACCTTCAAAATACTCATTCCTTCTCCTTCTCACATCACCACTACTTGTTATCACCTCCCCATTTGCGCCCTTCACTGAAGTTCCCATTTGCTCCCTTGTCTTACGCACTTTATTTACCTCCTTCCAGAACATCTTTTTATTCTCCCTAAAATTTAATGATACTCTCTCACCCCAACTCTCATTTGCCCTTTTTTTCACCTCTTGCACCTTTCTCTTGACCTCCTGTCTCTTTCTTTTATACATCTCCCACTCAATTGCATTTTTTCCCTGCAAAAATCGTCCAAATGCCTCTCTCTTCTCTTTCACTAATACTCTTACTTCTTCATCCCACCACTCACTACCCTTTCTAATCAACCCACCTCCCACTCTTCTCATGCCACAAGCATCTTTTGCGCAATCCATCACTGATTCCCTAAATACATCCCATTCCTCCCCCACTCCCCTTACTTCCATTGTTCTCACCTTTTTCCATTCTGTACTCAATCTCTCCTGGTACTTCCTCACACAGGTCTCCTTCTCAAGCTCACTTACTCTCACCACCCTCTTCACCCCAACATTCACTCTTCTTTTCTGAAAACCCATACAAATCTTCACCTTAGCCTCCACAAGATAATGATCAGACATCCCTCCAGTTGCACCTCTCAGCACATTAACATCCAAAAGTCTCTCTTTCGCACGCCTGTCAATTAACACGTAATCCAATAACGCTCTCTGGCCATCTCTCCTACTTACATAAGTATACTTATGTATATCTCGCTTTTTAAACCAGGTATTCCCAATCATCAGTCCTTTTTCAGCACATAAATCTACAAGCTCTTCACCATTTCCATTTACAACACTGAACACCCCATGTATACCAATTATTCCCTCAACTGCCACATTACTCACCTTTGCATTCAAATCACCCATCACTATAACCCGGTCTCGTGCATCAAAACCACTAACACACTCATTCAGCTGCTCCCAAAACACTTGCCTCTCTTGATCTTTCTTCTCATGCCCAGGTGCATATGCACCAATAATTACCCACCTCTCTCCATCAACTTTCAGTTTTACCCATATTAATCTAGAATTTACTTTCTTACACTCTATCACATACTCCCACAACTCCTGTTTCAGGAGTATTGCTACTCCTTCCCTTGCTCTTGTCCTCTCACTAACCCCTGACTTTACTCCCCAGACATTCCCAAACCACTCTTCCCCTTTACCCTTGAGCTTCGTTTCACTCAGAGCCAAAACATCCAGGTTCCTTTCCTCAAACATACTACCTATCTCTCCTTTTTTCACATCTTGGTTACATCCACACTCATTTAGGCACCCCACTCTGAGCCTTCGAGGAGGATGAGCACTCCCCGCGTGACTCCTTCTGTTTCCCATTTTAGAAAGTTAATACAAGGAGGGGAGGATTTCTGGCCCCCCGCTCCCGATATATATATATATATATATATATATATATATATATATATATATATATATAGATAGATAGATAGATAGATAGATAGATAATGTTTCTTTTTATTTATTTATGTATTTACAGATTCGTTTTCAGTCATCTGTAAGAATTTTATTCTCCAATTTCGTATATTAACTATTTGCTTTCACAACCTTTCACTTTTATTTCTTTGAGTTTCATTAGGATAATTAACTTAATGGACTTTAGTTATCACTTACGGGACAACTTATAACCCTAACCAAAATTTTTCATTATTATTTCTATTTTTTTTCTTTTTTTTTTTTTAGTTACTTCATGACTTCGGAGATGGCAGTTATGAATATACTGTTAGTGTGGACACATGAAACACATAAAGTGTTTCGAGTAAGTTTCATTTGAGTTGGGGTCGTGATGATTACCTTCCTTGTTACGAATTGTATAACTCAGTATTTATTAGGCCAAGTAACGTATGATGTAACATTTTATGATCCAGCTCCAAGTCTGTTTGGATAGTCCAGTTTCTGATCTGTTGTGCACTTATAACTTAATTACTTGCTAAATGCTGACTATAAGTGTCTGATTTCTGAATAACATTAGCCTCTGGATGATCCAGTTGCTGGGTAATACGAACTCTGGCTAATCCAGGTTTGGGATAATCTTGTTTCTAAGTGTTATGTGGGTAATGTATGGATGTATTGCCAGACAGCTTGACTGTAGTTGGGATAATTTACGAAGTAACGAAGGGCAGGACATCTGATCCACCTAAGATCTGGTGGTTTGGTTCACCAAAGACTTTTAGTTTCTGTGATTTTTTTCTTTCCAAAGTGATTAGAGACGGTGGAGATGGTGATTCAGGAGGTCTAGAAATGTTTAGCTTTGTAATCAGACGAGAGTTCGCCAGCCTACAATGTTGGTTAAAGGATTTATGCCAACCGTCCTTGCCTGATAATGTGACGTATCGATAATTCTTTCATGCCAAGATTTTACTAGATAAAAAAGATAAGGTTAGATATTGCTTTTTTCAAGCTCAAAAGAATCAAACGGAAATGCAGGAAAGGAATCATGAAGTGATGGTGTTTAGATGTGTAAACTGTTGGTGTAGCCAGACCAAGAAATACTGAGGATGCCAGAGGGGGTTATACACTCCATCGACACATTCAGTAAATACTCCTCCGTAATTCAGCTGACTGAAACCATCGAAACCTATTTAGAAAATCAGTTATGATGAAGAAAAATCACCTGTCATGAAAATGTGTCCTTTCTTATAGTTCTGAGAGGAGGAGTTGTAGCCAGACAGAGGGTTGAAGTAAGAGAGGTTGAATGGAGAGTTGTAGTGAGAGAGAAGAAGTTGTAGTGAGAGAGAGGAAGTTTTTTTATTGTTTTTACCTGTGGCAGTAGGAACACCCAATCCCCCCACCTCCCACGCAGGCTGAGGGAAATGAAAAAGAAATGGTAGAGAAAGTGATGGAAAAGTGAAGAAAAGGAGAGAGAGAGAGAGAGAGAGAGAGAGAGAGAGAGAGAGAGAGAGAGAGAGAGAGAGAGAGAATTGAAATATTAGAGAGGAAAAGAAGGTTAGATTAGGAGAGCGGTGAAAATAGACAACAGCATGATAATAAAATAACACAGGACAAAGAAAGAAAATGAACACATGGACAAGAAATATGACAGGTAACTCTTTTAAATGTCGGTCCACACTTGTCAGCCGACACCAAGGCGTCTCGTGCTTGGCATTTTTTAGCCTGCAGAAATACCATTTTCTCTGTGCGAATATATATATATATATATATATATATATATATTATTTTTTTCCATATATTTTTAATTTGCTTTGTCGCTGTCTCCCGCGTTTGCGAGGTAGCGCAAGGAAACAGACGAAAGAAATGGCCCAACCCACCCCCATACACATGTATATACATACACGTCCACACACGCAAATATACATACCTATACATCTCAATGTACACATATATACACACACAGACACATACATATATGCCCATGCACACAGTTCACACTGTCTGCCTTTATTCATTCCCATCGCCACCTCGCCACACATGGAATACCATCCCCCTCCCCCCTCATGTGTGCGAGGTAGCGCTAGGAAAAGACAACAAAGGCCCCATTCGTTCACACTCAGTCTCCAGCTGTCATGCAAAAATGCCCGAAACCACAGCTCCCTTTCCACATCCAGGCCCCACACAACTTTCCATGGTTTACCCCAGACGCTTCACATGCCCTGATTCAATCCACTGACAGCACGTCAACCCCGGTATACCACATCGATCCAATTCACTCTATTCCTTGCCCGCCTTTCACCCTCCTGCATGTTCAGAAGAAAGAAAGTTAAGAGTAAATGTGAATAAGAGCAAGGTTATTAGGTACAGTAGGGTTGAGGGTCAAGTCAATTGGGAGGTAAGTTTGAATGGAGAAAAACTGGAGGAAGTTTTTAGATATCTGGGAGTGGATCTGGCAGCGGATGGAACTATGGAAGCGGAAGTGAATCATAGGGTGGGGGAGGGGGGCGAAAATTCTGGGAGCCTTGAAGAATGTGTGGAAGTCGAGAACATTATCTCGGAAAGCAAAAATGGGTATGTTTGAAGGAATAGTGGTTCCAACAATGTTGTATGGTTGCAAGGCGTGGGCTATGGATAGAGTTGTGCGCAGGAGGGTGGATGTGCTGGAAATGAGATGTTTGAGGACAATGTGTGGTGTGAGGTGGTTTGATCGAGTAAGTAACGTAAGGGTAAGAGAGATGTGTGGAAATAAAAAGAGCGTGGTTGAGAGAGCAGAAGAGGGTGTTTTGAAGTGGTTTGGGCACATGGAGAGAATGAGTGAGGAAAGATTGACCAAGAGGATATATGTGTCGGAGGTGGAGGGAACGAGGAGAAGAGGGAGACCAAATTGGAGGTGGAAAGGAGTGAAAAAAAAAAAAAATATATATATATATATATATATATATATATATATATATATATATATATATATATATATATATATATATATATTCAAACAAAATAAAAGTCTGTCAGAATTGCACTCCAAGAAGACTATATCTTTTGAGTTGGTGCTGCAGGCTAATGATTCCTGCCGACATGCTGGGAACTCTGCCATAAACATCAGAGAGAAATTTTACATACTCGATACCTTCGCTGTGCGACGAAGTCACCCATCACCACCACTGTGAACGCAGACATGGGACATGTTGGCCTGGAAAGGGAGTCTGGAGGTATCATAAGACACTGACTCCGGTATAGAAAGTGAGACAGAAGATAGTATGGTACATGGTGACACTATGGGAGGTATAGAGGAAGGTAGACTGTAACTCAGGTTTGAGAGAGAGAGAGAGAGAGAGAGAGAGAGAGAGAGAGAGAGAGAGAGAGAGAGAGAGAGAGAGAGAGAGAGAGAGAAAATTGTATGGACAGTCACCTAGGCATCAGAGGGCAAGAGGCCAGCCATCACAAGCTCAGATAACAGATAAGGATAGAGACAACAGGGGCGACACGTTAAGAAAGGCGGGTGCGGGGAATAGATATTATGTGAAGGAAATATACAGTGATTGGCCAAACTGGAGCGTCATATTAGGGAAGATGTAAATTTCAGCAGCTCACAAAATGCCTGAGCTTGCTTCAGAAAGGCAACTGCCGCTAGGCGGAGAGAGATGCAGATTTCCCCACCCGAAAGATAATATGAACACCATCGCTAGAGGAAAGGCTCCACTTTACTCAGCGCTGCAGGAGGCATCATGTGGCCGGGGTAATAGCATCTCACTCTTAGCCACACACGACAGTGCATTCAACAAGAAGGAGGTCAACTGAATTTTTTTAGACTAACAGAGGATCTGCAGGTGAAGAAATGACGCAGGCTTCCCTCCGCAGTGCAGTGAAGGAACTGAAAACTCTACCAATCTCAAGGAAGCAAGGTATGTTAACCTCCACCAACAACTCAGGAACAGATTACTGTAATCAATAGCTTTTTCATCGAATCAAATGTATTGTTTGCAGCCTTCACAAAACTGCACGTTACATTGTGAATGGCGAAGTTTGGATCCCAGATTACAACCTAGATAGTTATGAACGGACGAACCACGAAGGGACTCTATGTTGGAGATTCTTTTAGGACATCTAAGCTTATAAGTTTCAGAAATGTTGTAGCAGAAGTACTTGTTGTCAAGGTTGAAAACTAGAACCTTATCATTGCATTCATTTATAAGACACCAGCTGCAAAGGCTCAAGAATGTACAGGAAATAAGATATATACGATCTTGCCTCAACCTCCTCGGGAAGGAACTCAGTCCCAAACATAACCGTCCCAAGGAACGTCAACCTTAAACACTGAGATGGACACAGGTGGCAACAGTTCAGCCGCAAATCCCAATAGAAACAGCTGCTCAGGATGAACAACTGCAGAACTCCTCAGACTGTAACAGGTTCTCTCTCTGTCAGCAAATAAAAAAGCCAACCTGAAGAAGGAACACAAGAGATCTTTTGTCTGCAAATGATTTAGACCTGATGTGTGACCTCGCCATCTCGAACACTTGCTACCCTGTTCACAACCAACATGAAGTAATAACAGCATGGATGGTGAACCGCCAGGGCAGAGCACACGCCACTTTGAAGGTGAGTTCACCCATTATAGTTGTAACGATAAAATTATGAAATACGAAGATGTGATTAATGAGATCCCTGCAATTCAGTGGAAAATCCTGCTGAGTAGCAGAACGTCAGAGGACTATGGTAGTTGTGTGAACCCAAGAGCACTCCACCCATGCAGCAGGAGATGAATGAGGTGCTAAAAAGGTAATATCAGTCGGTGTTCAGCGAGCCAGAAACCGCCCAGAAGATAAATGATCCAACCGACTTCACCCTAAACAGCAGCAGCAGCTTCCCTATGGTACACAGAGCAGGTTCCACCACCTCGCCACAGGACCTCAAGAGAGCCACTGAGAACATATCCACTCACTCTGCCCCCAGGACCAGACTCTTGAAAGCCTTTGTTCACAAAGAAATGCAGGACAGCAGTTGCTCGAGTCGTAGATAGTCTTTGAACAAAATGTCTGGACTGTGGCAATAACCCTGAGAGTTTGAAACTGATCCACATCGCCCACTTCACAGAGGAGGAAGCAAATCAGTCAAAAACAAAAACAAAAAACGATTAATCACTGACCTCGCACATTACTGACATTTTTGAGAAAGTCGTAATTGTAAATTGATGGTTTTATGGAATATTTTTAGAGCAGGAAGATATTGCATCAATCAGTCGCTTGACCGCTATGATTATATTACAGAGGCACTGCAGAACAAACAAAACTGGAGAACAAACAAAATGTTAATGATATCCACGGACTTGGGAAAAGCATTTGGTGTATGTGACCATGGTGTCATGACACATAAAATTCCTAACAAAACGGGAATAACCAGTGAAATTTAGAGGATGGCTATACAAACTTGTAACTTCTAGATCACAACGTATCTCGTAGATCAGGCCATCTCCAGTACCTCCACGGTAAACTTCAGCCCCTCAAGGATGTGTGCTCTTACCCCTTTTGTTCCTCATTTTCATTACTGACACAGACACAGACACGTCTCGTCCTTTGCAGATACTGTAGACCAAGTACGAAAATCTCGTCAGTAGAAGACACTGTGAAACTGCCAAATGACATTAGCAAAGTCTTCCTTCCACTTTGCCACCGAAAAACATTCTTTTCAGCGGGGTAATCTCAGCTCCTCCGGTACGGATAGTGAAGAAACTTTAAGCAAAACAGAAAACTGGACCGACACAGACGCCGTCTTGTTACGAGTGAGCAATATGAAAGACCTAGGAGTAACATTGTCTGACAACCGTACCCTTCAGCCAGCGAAGAAAACAGGACAATTGTTGCCGCCACCACAAAGATAGTGTGCTGGATCTTGCTGACCTTCAAGAGAATAGAGGAATAACCAGTCATGCACCGCAGATATTTCCATCATCACAACGAACAATATAAAGCACTTGAAATATATGTAGCAATTCTCCAGAGATAGTTACAGTGTGGAGCTAAGGTAGACATCTACTGAGCATATTATGTAAACTGTAGAGTGCTGTATAACACCAGTAGATTTGATGGTTGCCTGCAAATAGTTGACTAAGAATTGGACAGTATTGTTTGAATTGATTATTAACTACAAACATTTGGACACTTATTT
Source organism: Panulirus ornatus (assembly GCF_036320965.1). NCBI lineage: Eukaryota > Metazoa > Arthropoda > Malacostraca > Decapoda > Palinuridae > Panulirus > Panulirus ornatus. The sequence goes on from NC_092227.1 coordinate 43,070,807, forward strand.
GAGTTGATGATTTACTGACCGAAATTTGGACAGTATTAAGTTGATAATTTTCTAAAGTGACAAACGACTGATTATATTAGTACTCTATTGTAGTATATGTTTTTTGTACTTAATCTTTCGTGCGAGCTGTGGTATTAACAGTTCTAACCTTATCAATTATTGTTTCTTTTGTATAGTTTCCTCGTGAATTGTTGTTATTGGCAGCTTGGTAAACCTGTGCACTGGTTTCCTTCACGTAAACTGTTCAAGTTTCTGTTAATGGTTAGTTATTGTCCCGAAACAAGAGTCAGAATTCTGTAATGACTCGAAATTGGAGTAAAGTTCAGGATATGTACCAATCTCTCAACACTGAGGGTTACGGTTTGTTTTGAACCCACAACACTGGAGGGGTTCGTTGTGTAGTGAACCCACTGCACTGGAGGGTTTCGATGTGTCATTACCTATTGTACTGGAGGGCTTCTATGTAAGCCCCTATCGACCGGGTGGTGAGGCTGATGGAAACCTTACTCCGAACTTTGTACTAGTGTAAGTTTCTGAGGATCAGTGTAGTGGGGTAAGTGTTCTCTGGAAATGTTTTTCTTTCAGTATTATAAGTATTTTTCCTTTCAGATGATTGCTAAGTCCTTCACTTTTCTTTAGTTTCTTTCGAGTTTATCCCTGATAATCATCATGTTGATCCACAGCGTTACTGTAAGGTAGACTGAATCCTCATATCTCACAGGAAAAATGAAAAATGGGAGAAACATTCTTCAAGACTTGTTGAAAAACAGGCGGAAGTTGACAATATTAATATACGTTTTCTCCACTATTCTTCACCAGTAATCAAACGTCTCTCCTCGTTGTGGCGTGAACCCTGAGCACTGGGGGGATCTCGTAGTGCTGTAATCCCAGTGCACTAGGGGGGGTATCGTTGTGGACTGGAACGTACCGCGCAACATTTCCTCCAAATTTCGTTTTCTTCTCCACTGTGGAGTGTGTGGATCTGGTGGGTCGGCCAGTGAGGTGGCACATCAGGGAGGACAGCCTGTAGCCACACAAGACTGGGTCTTGGTTCTGTAAGTTCTGGTTAGCCACGAGTCCCGGAGGTGTCAGGTAAGAAGATAAGGAGAGGCACCTCATTCCTGCCTTTTAGATGGAGGTGTCATCCGTTCACTCTTGCGGTGCGACAAACGCTCCTGCATCTCGAAGTTGTTGTGAGATTTAAACATTTACGACCACTTTAGTGTTTTGAGCTTTAGACGAGGCAACTTCATCTGTTGTTTGAGTTTGATGGTAGAGCGAATCAGAGGAGAGAGCTTTGCATGCTCACGACAAAAGAAATGTTTGCAGCGTTGTCTGTATGACCCAAACAACACGAATCTTTGTTTTGAATCTTGTGAGTTCAGCAGACACACCAGGTGACGGCACAACACATTGTTGTATCCTTTTCAGTCACGACAACAGTAGTGTCTTAACCTCGTACTCTTGACTGCAACATAACAACTGCTATTCTTGGTTTCGATTCACCGTCCTGTTCGTGTCACACTGTTTCTTCATTCCCCAATACATTCACAGTATTGTACGCTCGCTTCCCTTGTCGTATGGTAATCCCGCAGCAGCCACGAGGGGACATGAACTCCCACCACTGGTGGCGGTTATATGATATAGAGACGCTATAGGGATTGGCTTTCCCTTGTTGGGATAACAGATCATTCAGCTACATTTACGTATCTTAGCACACGGAGCACGGGAGCGTCGTGTGGATAAATCAAGACACAAGAGTCCAGACAGAACTGCCAGAGGACGACTCCAGAGAATCTTATAGGACTATGAACTGAATGGAGGCCCCGGGCCAGGTGGTACCGTTGAGGATTGTTGATCTTCGATTCTCAGAGGAATACAGTTAGTGTTTACGATCTTCAGGCCATACAAACGTAGGGGTCTCGATCTTCAGACCATAGAAACATAGGGGTCTCGAGTTTATAACAACAGAACTCTTATAGTGAAAGACGAGCCATTCTTTTAGAAGAGCAGGATGATGTCAGTAGAGGGCATAGGTTTGTGGCTGATGCAGATAAAGATGTGCCTTTCGGTGTGTCAGCTTCCAGGTACGAAGACCACAAGGTGTGGCAGACTGTCAGCTTCCGGGTAACAAGACCACAATCTCCTGTTGCCGCTGTGTTATACCCCTGGCTGTTGTGTTGCCGCTGTGTTATGCTACTGGCTGCTACACTGCCGTCGTGTTATGCTGCTGTGTTCGCCGTGTTATGCTGCAGTTGGGTGTGTTACCGTTTTGTTGTTCTGCTGGCTGCTGTGTTGCCGTCGTGTTATGCCACTGGATGCTGTGTGTCGCCTTGTTATGCTGTGTTGTCGCCTTGTTATGCTGTTGTACTGCCGCCGTATTTGCTACTTGCTGCTGTTTTACCGCCGTATTATGCTACTTGCTGCTGTTTTAGCCGCTGTGTCATGCTGCTCCATCGGTCCACTGAGAAGATATTTTTACTGTGATGTCAGGAGATGAGTGAGATTCTAGAAAGGCAATATGAATCGGTATTCATTGAGCCACGAACCACATTAAAGATGAATGACCCAACAGACCTGGCCACTATTAGCCCAAGTGTACACATAGCAGCCTTCGAGAGGGCCATTGAGAGCATGCTCAGGCCCAGGTCTGGACTCTTGGAACTCAGTATTCAAATACAAGACACCTCTAGCACGTGCAATGAATATCCTTTTTAGAAAAAAAAAGATTAGATTCTGGCTTTATTCCCGAGAGTCTGAAACTGATCCACATTACTCAACTGGAGCCACAAAGATGGAAGCAAAGCTGTCCAAAAACACTATCGACCGAGAGCATTAACATCGCACGTCATTAAGATCTTCCAGAGTCGTAGGAAGCAAGCTGACGGAATATATAGAAGTAAACAATGTACATAACCCAGGACAATATGGTTTCAGGGCGGGAAGATCTTGCATATCTCAGTTGCTTGACCATTATGATTGGATTGTTGAAGCTCTGGAAAACAAGCAAAATGCTGACGTGACATACCCAGAATTTGCAAAAGCATTTGACAAATGTGACCATGATCTCATTGCACATAAAATGTGAAAGATGGGAATAACTGAAAAATTAGGAGATGTATATACAACTTTTTAACTAAATGATCACAACACATTGTTGTGAATCATGCCGTAGCCAGTACCTCCACGGTAAAAAGCTCTGTCCCTGGAGGAACTGTACTTGCATCCCTCCTGTTCCTCATTGTTATTTCTGACATTGACGCGGACAGGAACCAGTTTCATATCATCCTTGGCAGATGATACAAGAAAAAGTATGAAAATGGCGTCAATAGAAAATGCGGAAAGGTTACAAAGAGACATAAATGAAGTCTTTAACTGGCTTAACTGGGCAGCTGAGACCATGCTTTTCAATGGAGATAAGTTTCAGCTCATCCAGTATGGGGAAAATGAAGAAATGAAGAAGCAACAAAAGATATCGGGCAGAAAGAGGCACTGTTATAAACCAGTTGAATAATGTGAAAGACCTCGGAGTAATAATGTCTAACGACCCAACCTTTAGCGAACACAACAAAACAACAGTTGTCTCATGCAGAAAGATGGCAGGTTGGATCCTGCGCACCTTCAAGACAAGAGAAGAAACATCAGTCAGTAACGATAATATTCAACGCGCTAACTTTTTGACGAACCGAATATTGTTGCTATCTAACATCACCGCACAAGGCTAGCGAAATTGCGGAGTAGTTAGGAGATATTTAGAAATCTTTCACAAGCCGTATTAATGTGGTAAAGAAACTAATTACTGGGAATGGCTGAAAAACTGTAAGATGATACCGTTGAAATCCAAGATTGCAGTATGTAACACCTTGCCATCTACCATCAGAAGCAGCATGGGATGGACGGTAGAGAAATATAAGAATGCACTGGACAAGTCCCTACAAAGTATACCAGACCAGCCGGATGTGGGAGGCTGTGTGGACGTGAGGGCTGCGGTTTTCAGCAGTTTGGGTGAACATCGACCAAACCCGATAGCCTAAGACAGCCCGTGGCTGTGAGGGGGGAAGACCCTCGAAGATTTTACCAGGTATGAACCATGAAATGTTACCGGCTGTGTTGCCACCGTGTTATACTGCTGGCTGCTGTGTTGCCTCTGTGTTACGCTGCTGGTTGTGTTGCCACCGTGTTATACTGCTGGCTGCTGTGTTGCCTCTGTGTTACGCTGCTGGCTGTTAGGTTGCCAGAGTCACCGTACAGTAACTGAATCTGTACTCAAATTTTTGTCATTTTTGATGAAAACGAATATCATTATAGAATAGAATTTTTGAAATGTTAATTTATTTATTTGTATGATTATTTATGCATTCATGTTTGATTACTGTTTATGTGTTACGGGGAGATCGTTTTACACTCATGTTGCCCCTCTTCTGAGCCTTAGTCACGCTCATCAGTCACACACACACACACACACACACACACACACACACACAAACAAACACTAGCCTATGCCAGATACCCACGTCATCAACCAGCCCTCAGGGAAGGATAATAAGCAGCTGGGTGGACTATGGACCGGCTGCCGCGTAACAGGATTCGAACCTTGGTGCTGATTGATCCCAAGCGATTTGTGCATGGGTGACGGTCAGTAACGCTAACCACAGCTCCACGCCGGTCCACGCGCTCGCGTGCGCATTGTGTGTGTGTGTGTGTGTGCGTGTGTGTGTGTGTGTGTGTGTGTGTGTGTGTGTGTGTGTGTGTTCCCATTATACCCAGCTTCCACTGTCCGGTAGGTGTGTCGTACAGTATCCATCTCACATGCTGACACAGTTCACTACTCTCCTCTGTCCAGACAGCCTTTTCAGCTATCCTCTCTTTCCACAGTGATCATGTATACACTCCCTTTATCGTCCATCTTGAGTCCATCCTTCTCGTAATCACGTCTTGTTTTCTTCTTTATATTCCGTGATCTCTAGTAAGCTGTTACCTCACTGCACCCTATTTTCCTCCACACCTGAGTCTTGGGAGCTCCATCTCCACTTGTGGCACGCCTCCATCACCCTGCTGGTCTTGACCCATCTTGTCCCACGCCCGTCCGTCGAGGGAGCTCCACCTGTGCCATTTAAGAAGACCTCAACACCTGAGGAGAATGCTCGTCTGTGCCTCTCGCGGCACCACTTCAGGTTTCCAGGAACTGGTCTCCTCGTTCTCCTTCCGGTTATCTCGACAGTGTAAGTCTTCATGTTACCTCGAGGAACAATACTCAGATGGTTGATGCACTGAAGATTTTTACAGTTTTCCACCATCCTAACAAGATTTTCTTTTTCTGACACATTCGTGAAACTCGCCACTTTCCTCTGGATAGCATAACGCTTTCAGCTCTTGTTAAATACCTATCTAGATTTTCTTCGAGTATCAGACCTTCAGTTTCTCTTCTGTTTCCATCAACACCGTGTTGTTTGCATACAGCAACATACCCACCTTTCTTCGCTTTCTTTGCTCATCTCTTACTCCACTTTCACTTCCTGGTAACACCTGCCTCACATTTCCGTCTATAATGACATTAATCAGCCGTGAGGGTGTACCTCAGCTCTCTCTTCCACCACTCATTCATGAATGAGCGCAGCCCACTCATTCATTCCCCAGCCTGTCTTTCCTCACTCATAATGTAGTCGCTTAAACAAATCTTCACTGCCTGCTGCAGCAGCCTCCCTTCCCACTGCTGCAGCAGACTCCCTTCCCACTGCTGCAGCAGCCTCCCTTCCCACTGCTGCAGCAGACTCCCTTCCCACTGCTGCAGCAGCCTCCCTTCCCACTGCTGCAGCAGCCTCTCTTCCCTTTCCTGCAGCAGACTCCTCTCCTACACATAAAGTTTTCGTCAGCCGATCCTATAAACTCTGTCACATTATCTTCTCCAGGTTATTTGACGTTGCGTAAACCGTCGTGTGTAAACATGTGGCGTCGTCTGTGGCCCCACGTTGTACATCTGAGGTGGTTCTAAGATGGCTCCCGGTGGTACTACCCCTGCAGCAGTAGGCTGGTCACACTGACTGTTACCCAGTGGTTCTACCCCTGCAGCAGTGGGCTGGTCACTCTGTTACCCAGTGGTACTACCCCTGCAGCAGTGGGCTGGTCACACTGACTGTTACCCAGTGGTACTATCCCTGCAGCAGTGGGCTGGTCACACTGACTGTTACCCAGTGGTACTACCCCTGCAGCAGTGGTCTGGTCACACTGACTGTTACCCAGTGGTACTACCCCTGCAGAAGTGGTCTGGTCACACTGACTGTTACCCAGTGGTACTACCCCTGCAGCAGTGGTCTGGTCACACTGACTGTTATCCAGTGGTACTACCCCTGCAGCAGTGGGCTGGTCACACTGACATTCTCACAGTGAACATGATGATCTAATCGTCAGATCTCCTCCATCCACCCACCATCACCACCACTGGTTCAAATTTCCTTGCAGAAGCGACTGTACTGTGATATACAGTAGATTCAAGTAGAACAAGTGAACTCCTCAAATGATGTAGCTAAAGAACTCTTGGTCAAGATTGAAGACCCAGACTCGGTCATTGCTTTAATCTATAGATCACCAGATGCAAGGCCTAGTCAATCCACGGAACAAATAAGAAATACAGAATCACTCGATCTACTAGGGAATCCAGTCCCAAATATACTTGTATTAGAAGGCATTTACTTGCCTCACATTAAATGGAGACAGGCGGGAAATAACATCATAGTGGAAAATACTGACACTGGAAGCAGCTCGGACGAACAGCTGCAAAAAAGAGAGTCATTCAGACCATGTGGAAAATTCTGCCTCAGTCAACAAACAACAAACCCAGTCAGAGGAATTAACATTATGGACTTGATGTTCACAAATAACGTGGAGCTGATATGTGATGTTACCATCTGCAACAAACTGTACTCTGATGACAACCTGATTGAAGTACAGACAAACTTGGATGTTAAATCGCTTTGGCAAAACTCACACAACATTGGAGGTGTTTTTAGTAATTTCACTTTTTGATAGTAAACGGATAAACAGGGGGACTTTGATTAGTGAGTTGTTTAAGATACAATGGGAAACCCTGCTGAGCACCAGAAGAGACAGGAAAGTGTGAATAACAAGGCCGCCTTCACATTGGTACTCCAGATATGTAACAAACATATGCCAGCGAGAAGATAGCACTAAAGGTCTAGGTTAAAACGAGGAAGACGAGCACTTTACAGGAGGCAAAAATGACATGCAGATCTCTTAAAGAAGCTTCAGTTCACCCGGTAAAGGAAAGAAAGCTTATCAAGTGTGTTATCAGACATAGACCATAAACTAAAAATTTGTAGCGAAACGGAAAAAAGAAGACGAAAAAGTCATCAGTGAAAATGACCCAGAATGATTTTATTTATATGCCAAGAAAAAAATTTCAGAACCACAAGCTCCATTGGCCCACTTCGAAGAAAGTAATTTTACAGACGACAGCCAAGAAATGAGTGAGATTCTAAAAGGCAATATGAATCGGCATTCACCTTCCTAAACAGTAAACCCTCAAGTGCACACATAGCACATATCACCACCTCATCACAAGATTTCGAGAGGGCCATTGAGAGCACGCCCATGCACTCAGCCCCAGGTCCGGACTCATGAAACTCAATCTTCATAAAGAAATGCAAGACACCTCCAGCTCGTGCACTAAATATCCAATGGAGAAAAAGTCTAGATTCTAGATTCATTCCCGAGAGTCAGAAACTGACCCACATCGCTCCACTTCACAAAGGTGGAAGTAAAGTAATCCCAAAAAACTATCGACCGATAACATTAGCACTGCACACCATTAATATCTTCGTAATTAAGAAGCAAACTGACAGAATTAAAGGAAGTCGACAAGCTTCATAACCCAGAATAGCATGGTTTTGGGGCGGGAAGATCTTTCCTCTTTCAGTTGCTTGACCATTGAGGCGGGATTGTTGAAGTTCTGGAAAACGAAGTATACGCTGACGTGATTTACACAGACTTTTGAAAGGCATTTGAAAAATGTGATCATGGCGTCATAGCACATGGAATGCGAAAGATTGGAATAACTGGAAAGAATTTTGGAGATGGCTATACAGCTTTTTAGCTTATAGATCACAGTACGTGGTTATGAGCAATACCAACTTTAGTGCCTCCATAGCATAAAGCCCAGTCCCCCAAGGATCTGTGCTGGCACTCCTTCTGTTTCTTATTCTATTTCTAAAATTGATGCAGACACGAGCCAGATTCATATCATCATTTGCGGTTGATACTGGAATAACTATGAAAATCACATCAGTAGATGATGCCGAAAGCTAGAAAGAGACAAAAGCGAGGTATTAAACTGGGCAACCGAGAACAACGTTGTTTTTCAGTGAATATGAATTTCAAATCCTCTGGTATTGGGAAAACGAAGAAATCAAAAACATTACAGAATACCGGTTAGACACAGACGCTATCATAAACCAGATGAATAATATGAAATGCCTTGGGGTAATAATATCTAACGACCTAACCTTCAGCAAACACAACAAAACAACGGTTGCCTCATGCAGAAGAATGGCAGGATGCATCCTGTGGAATTTCAAGACAAAAGAAAAATCAATTATTATTCAAGGCATTAATTTTTTCATGGACTGAATATCGTTGCATTCTAAAATCACCCTACAAGGTGCGTAAAATTGCTTGATTTAGAAAGTGTCCAGAGATCTTTCAGAGCCCACATTAATGTTGTAAAGGATATAGATTATTAGGGACGTGAGTGGTGTACCATCATCACTACTTGACAAATCTGAGAAGGTTTAGTTCCCAACTTACATTAGGAAAAAAAAAAATCCTATTGACACGACAGGCATGAAAGACTTTGTAAAATACTTCCTCTGAAATCCAAAGGTGCGATATGCTCAAAAAGAGAGTACCTTAAACATCCGGGGCCCATGACTTCAGCACCTTGCCATCTGCCATCAAAAACAGAGGAGATGCACGGTAGAGAAGTTCAAGAGTGTACTGTACAAGCGCACACGGTGTACCAGACCAGCCAGACTGTGGGGTCTATATGGGCTTGAGGGCTGCGGCTTCCAAGAGCTTAGTCGATCAGCGACCCAGCTCGGTGCTGTGGGGCTGAAGACTCGACGAGGTATCCACGTTGTACCTGCTGTTCCTCATGAACAGATCTCGTTATATTTCTTACATTCACTCTTGACACCTTCTGCCATATGTTAAGATATATCACTGTGCTGATCCGTGCCTCTCCTACGTTCAAACTATTCAGTAAATCAGAAGAAAGTCCTTATGCCCAGCATCTTCCTCCTAGGCGCCTCTTCTCACTAGGAGTTAGGTTAGAAATTTTCTTAGTGATGATAGGTTGATGCTCAAGTGGTGGTTCACTGCTGCCAGGAGGTACTTTGACGTCCTTCACCGTTGTCAGCAGACAGAGCTGTTACCGTCTGCAGGTACAGCGGATTTCTTCACTGTTTTTGCAGGCACAGCGACTTCCTTCACTATTGTCATCAAGCGTAGCGACTTCCTTCATTGTTGCCATCATACGTTGCGAATTCTTTCGATTTTGTCAGCAGGCGTAATGACTTCCTTCAGTGTTTCCAACAGGCACAGAAACTTCCTTCACTGTTGCCATCAAGCGTAGCAACTTCTTTCACTTTTGCCAGCAGGCGTAATGGCTTCCTACTCTGTTTCCAGCAGGTACAGCGACTTCCTTCATTGATAGGTAATGAGGATGTTAAGTGAACTGCCTGAACGAACAGGATAATGAAGGCGCCACCCCCTGATTACTGGCTCGCCTCTGTAACCATAGTGCCTGACTTCAAGAGTCTCTTTTTAACTCTAGCAGATGCTATAGGAGGATCTTCTGTAACTATAGGACAAGGTATAGAGGATCTGTAACCACAGGACATCATGGCACAGAGGGTCTCTGTAACCATACGACATGGCATTGAGGATCTCATGTAACCATAGGACAAAGGTATAAAGGGTAACGGTTAGCGTTCCTGACCGTGACGCATTCAGAGGCCGCCCAGGGTCGACTCCTGGATTCAGCACTCGGTCCGCAGTTCAGCCAAGCTGTGCATCCCCCACCCCGGGGTTGGTCGATAAGATGGGTGCCTAGCTCAGACTAGAGTATGTGACCAAACTATTTCAAAACACTCTCTTCTGCTCTCTCAACCACACTCTTTTTATTACCACACATCTCTCTTACCCTGTTATTACTTACTCGATCAAACCACATCACAAGTATATATATACTCACTAGAGTATATATATATATATATATATATATATATATATATATATATATATATATATATATATATATATATGTATATATAAACAGAGAAGAGGTAGTGAAAGCTTTGCGGAAGATGAAAGCCGGCAAGGCAGCAGGTTTGGATGGTATTGCAGTAGAATTTATTAAAAAAGGGGGTGACTGTATTGTTGACTGGTTGGTAAGGTTATTTAATGTATGTATGACTCATGGTGAGGTGCCTGAGGATTGGCGGAATGCGTGCATAGTGCCATTGTACAAAGGCAAAGGGGATAAGAGTGAGTGCTCAAATTACAGAGGTATAAGTTTGTTGAGTATTCCTGGTAAATTATATGGGAGGGTATTGATTGAGAGGGTGAAGGCATGTACAGAGCATCAGATTGGGGAAGAGCAGTGTGGTTTCAGAAGTGGTAGAGGATGTGTGGATCAGGTGTTTGCTTTGAAGAATGTATGTGAGAAATACTTAGAAAAGCAAATGGATTTGTATGTAGCATTTATGGATCTGGAGAAGGCATATAATAGAGTTGATAGAGATGCTCTGTGGAAGGTATTAAGAATATATGGTGTGGGAGGAAAGTTGTTAGAAGCAGTGAAAAGTTTTTATCGAGGATGTAAGGCATGTGTACGTGTAGGAAGAGAGGAAAGTGATTGGTTCTCAGTGAATGTAGGTTTGCGGCAGGGGTGTGTGATGTCTCCATGGTTGTTTAATTTGTTTATGGATGGGGTTGTTAGGGAGGTAAATGCAAGAGTTTTGGAAAGAGGGGCAAGTATGAAGTCTGTTGGGGATGAGAGAGCTTGGGAAGTGAGTCAGTTGTTGTTCGCTGATGATACAGCGCTGCTGGCTGATTCATGTGAGAAACTGCAGAAGCTGGTGACTGAGTTTGGTAAAGTGTGTGGAAGAAGAAAGTTAAGAGTAAATGTGAATAAGAGCAAGGTTATTAGGTACAGTAGGGTTGAGGGTCAAGTCAATTGGGAGGTGAGTTTGAATGGAGAAAAACTGGAGGAAGTGAAGTGTTTTAGATATCTGGGAGTGGATCTGGCAGCGGATGGAAGCATGGAAGCGGAAGTGGATCATAGGGTGGGGGAGGGGGCGAAAATTCTGGGGGCCTTGAAGAATGTGTGGAAGTCGAGAACATTATCTCGGAAAGCAAAAATGGGTATGTTTGAAGGAATAGTGGTTTCAACAATGTTGTATGGTTGCGAGGCGTGGGCTATGGATAGAGTTGTGCGCAGGAGGATGGATGTGCTGGAAATGAGATGTTTGAGGACAATGTGTGGTGTGAGGTGGTTTGATCGAGTGAGTAACGTAAGGGTAAGAGAGATGTGTGGAAATAAAAAGAGCGTGGTTGAGAGAGCAGAAGAGGGTGTTTTGAAGTGGTTTGGGCACATGGAGAGGATGAGTGAGGAAAGATTGACCAAGAGGATATATGTGTCGGAGGTGGAGGGAGCAAGGAGAAGAGGGAGACCAAATTGGAGGTGGAAAGATGGAGTGAAAAAGATTTTGAGTGATCGGGGCCTGAACATGCAGGAGGGTGAAAGGCGTGCAAGGAATAGAGTGAATTGGATCGATGTGGTATACCGGGGTCGACGTGCTGTCAGTGGATTGAACCAGGGCATGTGAAGCGTCTGGGGTAAACCATGGAAAGTTTTGTGGAGCCTGGATGTGAAAAGGGAGCTGTGGTTTCGGTGCATTATACATGACAGCTAGAGACTGAGTGTGAACAAATATGACTTTTGTTGTCTTTTAGCTAGAGACTGAGTGTGAACAAATATGACTTTTGTTGTCTTTTCCTAGCGCTACCTCGTGCATATGCTGGTGGAGGGGGTTGTTATTTCATGTGTGGCGGGGTGGCGACGGGAGTGAATAAGGGCAAACAGTATGAATTATGTACATGTGTATATATGTATATATCTGTGTGTGGACGTGTATGTATATACATGTGTATGTGGGTGGGTTGGGCCATCTTTCGTCTGTTTCCTTGCGCTACCTCGCTAACGCGGGAGACAGCGACAAAGTATGATATATATATATATATATATATATATATATATATATATATATATATATATATATATATATATATAGCGTTAATGGGATGGCCTTGATTAGAGCCTCAGCTAACATATAAAACATATAATTGTTTATGATACGTGGGATAGAGGATCTATACCCGTAGGACTTGGTATAAAGGATCTCCTGTAACGAAAGGACCTAGGTTGGGGTCTTCTATAACCATAAGACGTGGGCTGGAGGGTATCTGGTAACCATAGCTTAGGGTACGACACCTCCTGTAACCATAGGACCCTTGGGTTCAAGAGTCATCTATGGACGTGGTCCTCCCCTGGCCAAGGTCGGATGTTCTCTCTGATGTTTTGCCTCGCGAGTTGAGCACTGACCCCGGGAGGAACGCCATATGAGAAGCTTGGCGAGAAACTTCGATAATTACTGTTAGAGGAAATCTCAGTCTTGCCAGGACCATTGATCCTTGACTGAACGATAAGAAGGAGGAGTGTGAGTGAGTGAGTGTGGGATAAATGCTCCGTAAAATATTGCTGAAGGCCAGGCGTAAATTCGTAATGCTCGCGTTTACGGGCACCTCAGGTCCAGAGCTTCAGGAAGACAAATGGCTCTGCTCCTGTGGAGGGAAGATCCTTTATCTTGACCCCAGTATTCCTTAAAGACGTTTGTATAGATTTATTATTACTGTACGATTCGAACTTGTAAGACAGGCGCTACGTGTATAATATGGGTGGCTCTCATGTACCATGAATAGCACGGGAGAGCCGTCCGCCTTGCTTGGTACACACTTCACGTGTGTAACTCATCAGCCAAGGCTCGTGTGGGTACGTAAATAACTTGACTGACCCGAGAAGGAGCATTGTGTATCGATCCCACACCATGATCCGCGGGGATGGAGACAACCCTCAAAAATCTCACGGGAAAGAAAATTGTGTGGAAGTAAATTGCAAATTGTGGGAACACACACACACACACACACACACACAACGAAAGTGGTTATACTGTTTGTTGTTGTAGGCGGCGGTAACGTTGTTGGGTGGGAGAAGAGCCGCACATCTATGGTTATGGCTCCATTGTTGATGTGGGTGCCCACGGCCACAACCAAACCCACACCTTTAACAGGAATTCCGTGTAGCGCGGAGCAGCTGGTATGGTGGCTGGATGGTGTATTGTGCAGGAGCGGAACCACTGGTGGCGGGACGATGCCTGGATGGTTTATTGTGGTGGTCTGGTGGATGCTTTGGTGAGAATGGTATTCCCTGATGGTGACACAACCATTCCTCTTGCTCTACAACACTTGACAGATACACCTCGGAGCACAACAGGAACTGTTCGTGAACAGATTAACCTACAGTACTCCCATAAGTTGATATTTGGCCGTCTTAAACCGTTGACACATAAATATGCTATAAGGTTGTCCTGACCAAGTGATTTGTACACATTACTGTGTCTTGTGCGTCTGTACAAATTTATCTAGAAACCGTAACGACAAAGGCAGAGACAATTACGTACTCAGGACGCCTTACTGGTGCTCAAGACGCTTGGTGGTCTTCGTACTGTTCCAGGCCACTGGTATCAAGTAGGACCAGCGAGTGATATGAACACATTTGTTATATTGACTCTGATGTAGATTACCGTCTGCGAAGAATCTGTAGAAATATTACTGCGAAATAACCCTTGAGTATGACTGTACGACCCATGATGACAATGAAGAAACATGTGGGAATGATGGCCCGGCCTTTGACCTGACCTCCGAGGGTCAGGTCAGAGACAAGGCCATCGATACCCAAAGGGCCACACGGATGTGCGGAAGGGACTTGTCATGTCTGACCGTCTTGCTCAGGTAGACACAACACGTCTTTACGCTGTATTACACGTACCTGTGACACATGTTTACCTTCCAACACTTTTTGTAAATAGATAAGAGTAAAGAGTGTATCGCAACACACACACACACACACACACACACACACACACACACACACACACACACACACACACACCAGAAAGCAGAGGGTTTAGCACCACATCACAACAGACCAATCGAACTTGACTCTCCTCTCTCTCTCTCTCTTTCTATACTCTTAAAGTTGTGTTCTGGTCCATGCACCATCCCCTGACCTTCCCTCCCTCCACTCACGTCCCCTCTCCCCTCCTCCCTCGCCTTGGCACCAGGCAGCACCCCTTCACCTTCCACTCCCATCCCCTCCCGCGCCATCTGAGTTCCCTATCGGTCCCCCACGGCTCCCTGTATAGGCCTCGGTGCTCTAGGTGGAGAGGGGTCCCCAGAACTGTCCCTAAGGTCCCAGGTGGAGAGGGGTCCCCAGAACTGTCCCTAAGGTCCCAGGTGGAGAGGGTCCCCAGAACAGACCCTCGGTGTCCCAGATGGTGTAGGCTTCAGCACAGCTCCCCCGAGTCAAAGACTTGGCGAGCCCCCTGCACAATCCCCGGGGAGCCCAGGCGATGCGGTCCCCCAGCACAGTCCCCAGGGGGGCGCTAGATTGTGCTCACCCGTGGTGGATATTACCAGAACCTTTACTATACTATTTTGGGACGTAAAGCCGGGGAAAGGCTCCCTGGGGATTTGTTGATGTTATTATTTCCCCTGTGGCCTGTGTCTTCCTTCACCACACACACACACACACACACACACATACACACACACACACACACACGCACTCTCTCTCTCTCTCTCTCTCTCTCTCTCTCTCTCTCTCTCTCTCTCTCTCTCTCTCTCTCTCTCTCGTGTCATGGCAGAATCACATCATAGGTACTCATAGGCAGGTAGGTAGGCATATTGGTACTTTCGTAGGTAGTAGATGGTCAGCAGCCACCGTCCAGGGCGCTACATCACCGTTACTACCTGCCTGGGTATCGCGAGGGTTAGTGAAGGCTGTAAATTGAGGCAACACTTTAGTGGCTGTCAGTTTTTATTTCTTTGACCCAGGTGGCTGTCTTGTCTTTTTGCCTCACCCACAAGTGGGCTAATGGTATTCAGTCCACTTTTCTTCCTTCTCACACACAACACTGGACGACATGCAACTCACACGACTCATTCTTCGTAACTCTTTTTTTTTCTGTAGTGAAAGCTGCACGTTTGCCCTGCTTTTCAGAAAATCTCATCGAAAGTACTTTTAAGTACTCTCTCTCTCTCTCTCTCTCTCTCTCTCTCTCTCTCTCTCTCTCTCTCTCTCTCTCTCTCTCTCTCTCTCTAGCAACTTACTTCCCTCCTTATGTTTCTCCTCCCCATAACCTTCCGTCTTCACTTCTCAGTAATTTTCTTTTCCGCCATTTCTTTCCAACTTTTGGAAAAATAAAGACGGGCGGAATGCGAATTGAGAGTCATGGAAAGTGGTCTGGTGAAGAGAGAAGAGGTGGTGAAAGCCTTGCGTAAGATGAAATGCGGCAAGGCGGCGGGAGTGGATGTTATTGTAGTTGAATTTCTTCTGAAAGGGAGTGACTGTGTTGTTGATTGGTTTGTTAGGATTTTCACTGTGGCTGAGGATTGGCGGAATGCATGCGTAGTGCCACTGTGTAAAGGCAAGGGGGACAAAGGTGAGTGTTCAAACTATAGAGGTATAAGTTCGTTGAGTGTGCTCCGTTTTTGATTGTGGGGTGTACCTGATATTGGACTGGACACCCTGTCGTGTTGCAGAAAACATGAGTTTCTGGTAGTCTTTGTTTGCGAAAAACTTTATATTTGCACGGGGTAAAAATGCAGTTTTATCCGTCTTTTCTAGCGGTTAGAAATTACTTTAACTTCTTTTCATCTCCTATAACTCCATGAGATTCGGGAATAAAAGGGCTGCTTTTAAATGAATTTGCGCACCGAATATTTCGCCGGGCACGAGTAAGTGATTCGTTATGGTTGTTTTGTTGTTGGGCGGCGGTAGTTTAAAGGTGGCTTTTAAACCTGCGGCCAGTAAGGAAGGGGTTTATATAACAAACATAGTCGCCGTTGTTCGTTTGTCGATTAAATTGATAGACCTTCTGTAATGTTGGAACACCACTAGGCTATGCTCGGGGGTTGTGAGTTCGAATCTCATACAGGAACACAGTGTTGAGTGAATCAATTGAAATGCTACAACGCTTCATGCACAGTAGGTTACTTCAGATTTTAATCATATTCTCAGAACTTCAAAAACTCTCATGAAAGATCGGGATAGGTTAGGTTAGGTTTTAGCCTTATAGTAAAACTTTATTAAAGTTCGTGAAAGGTAATATTAGTATAGTCACCCGCTTGATTAACGTTGGTATCAACCTTGATATTGGAACTTGAGTCTTCATGCTATATCTTAAAATTTAGAAGTCTTCGTGTAAGGTAAGGTAGATTAGGTTTAAAACTTTAAGAATATCTTTCGGCAAGATAGGTTAAATTAGGATACATCTTTTACATCATTCTTATAACCTTAAAAGCCTTCGTGGAAAATGGGTTAAGATGTATTTTAACTTTAACAAATGCGTGAAACTAACTAACCGCCATTTAGCTTTGTAACCTGTCGTATAAAGACACTGGTCGCCACCAGCCTGTGTTCAACCTAGGTAATCATTATGGCGTGGGCCAGCGTTCACGTGTGGATGGCTACTTTACTGGACCAAGAGAAGCACATGTGGACCACGTTCGTCGCTAAGACCTTCGCTGTGAGCAGCATTGCTGCTGGATAAACACTATCACCTTCATACATAGCTAACATGCTA
The DNA here is from genome assembly GCF_036320965.1 of Panulirus ornatus. Taxonomy (NCBI): domain Eukaryota; kingdom Metazoa; phylum Arthropoda; class Malacostraca; order Decapoda; family Palinuridae; genus Panulirus; species Panulirus ornatus. The sequence goes on from NC_092227.1 coordinate 43,087,807, forward strand.
TAATACGCTTCATGGTATAAAGGTTCTCCCTTTCCGTTGATGTAGGTACACTGAGATAACTAAAATCAATGTGCTGTGTATGATGTTGGCGACCGGCTTGGAATAGTCAGTGACTGGTCGGCCACAAACGCCGCCCTAATTGGCGGACATGGTCGACGAGTTAAGTTAGTTAACTTGTGTAGATGCCAGTAAGTAACATGATGGTCCTTTGCAGTTGACTGCCGTGTTGATTATGATGGACCAGTAGCTATTTTGGTTCAGCCCTTGCCTCCTGCATGTAATCATCAGCCAACCAGAGTTCACTTGCCCGAAGCTAAAGGAAGGCTTGTGTCCGGTTAAATATTGTAGAGTATTTAACATTGTGGCTCCCCCGAGCTCATGTTAACCCCATGAACACAATGTCACGATCCTGGAGTGTAATGGTGTGAGACGCTTGACTTGATCCTGTAAGGGGCATGAACGAGGAGGTCAAGCTATCATGGATCACACCGTCGGGTTGTGGTCAAGGGTCGTTTAAACATGCTGAAGGGTCATACCGTCGTGCTCAAGGGTCACACCGTCGTGCTCAAGGATCGTTTAGTCACGCTAGAGGGTCACATCTTCGTGCTCAAGGGTCACACCGTCGTGCTCAAGGATCGTTTAGTCACGCTAGAGGGTCACATCTTCGTGCTCAAGGGTCACACCGTCATTCTGATTGAAGTTCGAACCTTAAGGAATTTTACCTTCTCTGTCGAATTACGAGGTCACCCGTTAATCCCTGACGGAAATAAAGAAATATAAAAAAAGGTGGATCTGGTGGCCGACGGCACAATAACCATGAAAATTGTTTTGCCCGACGCTGAGATATTAGCCATTCTGAGAACAGCAGTTGCCAACGTTAGACCAGTGGTGGCCGAATGTAGACCAGTGATGACCGAAGTTAGATCAGCGGTGGCCGAAGTTAGATCAGTGATGACTGAAGTTAGATCAGTGGAGGCCGAAGTTAGATCAGCGGTGGCCGAAGTTAGATCAGTGATGACTGAAGTTAGATCAGTGGAGGCCGAAGTTAGATCAGCGGTGGCCGAAGTTAGATCTGTGGTGGCCGAAGTTAGATCAGCGGTGGCCGAAGTTAGATCTGTGGTGGCCGAAGTTAGATCAGCGGTGGCCGAAGTTAGATCAGTGGTGGCTGGATGTAGACCAGTGATGACCGAAGTTAGATAAGGGGTGGCCGAAGTTAGATCAGTGGTGGCCGAAGTTAGATCAGTGGTGGCTGAATGTAGACCAGTGATGACCGAAGTTAGATCAGCGGTGGCCGAAGTTAGATTAGTGGTGGCCGAATGTAGACCAGTGATGACCGAAGTTAGATCACTGGTGGCCGAGTTTAGATCAGTGGTGGCCGAAGTTAGATCAGTGGTGGCCAAAGTTAGATCAGTGATGACCGAAGTTAGATCAGTGGAGGCCGAAGTTAGATCAATTTTGGCCGAAGTTAGGTCAGTGATGACCGAAGTTAGATCAGTGGTGGCCGAATGTAGACCAGTGATGACCGGTCAGATTAATGGTGGCTGAAGTTAGATCAGTGGTGGCCGAAGTTAAGTCTCTGGTTGCCGTGTTAGACCAGTGGTCACCGAAGTTAGATCAGTGGTGGCCGAATGTAGACTAGTGATAACCGAAGTTAGATCAGTGGTGACCGAAGTTAGATAAGTGGTGGCCGAAGTTAAGTCTCTGGTTGCCGAAGTTAGACCAGCGGTAACCGAAGTTACATCAGTGGTGGCCGACGTTTAACAGGTGTGCTGGCCGAAGTTAGACCAGTGTTGTTCGAAGTTAGAATAGTGCTGGCCGAAGTTAAACTAGCGATGGATAACGTTGAAACTGTAATTAGAAATTGTTTACTGAAGGGATGGTAGAATATTCAATGCATCATTTATAACTTGTCTATTGAATTAGTGATTATGTATTCAGTCTATAAGTGTGTGTGATCACTGTGTGTGTGTGTGTGTGTGTGTGTGTTACGGGGTGAGAGCTGTACACTCATGATGCACAGTCTAACTTAACCTTGTGTGTATCATGTCTTTACTCTTATGCACACACACACACACACACACACACACACACACACACACACACACACACACACCAGCCTAAGTCAAGTGTCCATTTTCCGACCAACCCCGATGGGAGGATGGACACCTGGTTTGGGTGTGGGCCTACTGCATCGCCCGGAATTCGATTCCCTGGCCGGCCCTTGTTGATTCATGGTCAGTAAAGCTGATCACTACATCACACAGGCCCGTACCAGTATGTATGTAAATGTACGTACTTTATGTATCTGACTATATATATATATATATATATATATATATATATATATATATATATATATATATATATATAGAAGCAGTGAAAAGTTTTTATCGAGGATGTAAGGCATGTGTACGTGTAGGAAGAGAGGAAAGTGATTGGTTCTCAGTGAATGTAGGTTTGCGGCAGGGGTGTGTGATGTCTCCATGGTTGTTTAATTTGTTTATGGATGGGGTTGTTAGGGAGGTAAATGCAAGAGTTTTGGAAAGAGGGGCAAGTATGAAGTCTGTTGGGGATGAGAGAGCTTGGGAAGTGAGTCAGTTGTTGTTCGCTGATGATACAGCGCTGGTGGCTGATTCATGTGAGAAACTGCAGAAGCTGGTGACTGAGTTTGGTAAAGTGTGTGGAAGAAGAAAGTTAAGAGTAAATGTGAATAAGAGCAAGGTTATTAGGTACAGTAGGGTTGAGGGTCAAGTCAATTGGGAGGTGAGTTTGAATGGAGAAAAACTGGAGGAAGTGAAGTGTTTTAGATATCTGGGAGTGGATCTGTCAGCGGATGGAACCATGGAAGCGGAAGTGGATCATAGGGTGGGGGAGGGGGCGAAAATTTTGGGAGCCTTGAAAAATGTGTGGAAGTCGAGAACATTATCTCGGAAAGCAAAAATGGGTATGTTTGAAGGAATAGTGGTTCCAACAATGTTGTATGGTTGCGAGGCGTGGGCTATGGATAGAGTTGTGCGCAGGAGGATGGATGTGCTGCAAATGAGATGTTTGAGGACAATGTGTGGTGTGAGGTGGTTTGATCGAGTAAGTAACGTAAGGGTAAGAGAGATGTGTGGAAATAAAAAGAGCGTGGTTGAGAGAGCAGAAGAGGGTGTTTTGAAATGGTTTGGGCACATGGAGAGAATGAGTGAGGAAAGATTGATCAAGAGGATATATGTGTCGGAGGTGGAGGGAACGAGGAGAAGAGGGAGACCAAATTGGAGGTGGAAAGATGGAGTGAAAAAGATTTTGTGTGATCGGGGCCTGAACATGCAGGAGGGTGAAAGGAGGGCAAGGAATAGAGTGAATTGGAGCGATGTGGTATACAGGGGTTGACGTGCTGTCAGTGGATTGAATCAAGGCATGTGAAGCGTCTGGGGTAAACCATGGAAAGCTGTGTAGGTATGTATATTTGCGTGTGTGGACGTGTGTATGTGCGTGTGTGTGTGGGGGGGGGGGGGGGTTGGGCCATTTCTTTCGTCTGTTTCCTTGCGCTACCTCGCAAACGCGGGAGACAGCGACAAAGTATAAAAAAAAAAAAAAAAAAAATATATATATATATATATATATATATATGTATATATATTCATTTATTATACTTTGTCGCTGTCTCCCGCGTTAGCGAGGTAAAACAAGGAAACAGACGAAAGAATGGCCCAACCCACCCACATACACATGTACATACATACACGCCCACACAAGCACATATACATACCTATACGTTTCAGTGTATACATACATATACATACACAGACATATACATATATGCACATGTACATATTCATACTTGCTGCCCTCAGCCATTCTCGTCGCCCCCACGCCACACATGAAATGGCATCCCCTGCCCCCGCACGGGCGCGAGGTAGCGCTAAGAAAAGACAACAAAGGTCACATTCGTTCACACTCAGTCTCTAGCTGTCATGTGTAATGCACCGAAACCACAGCTACCTTTCCACATCCAGGCCCCACAAAACTTTCCATGCTTTACCCCAGACGCTTCACAAGCCCTGGTTCAATCCATTGACAGCATGTCGACCCCGGTATACCAAATCGTTTCAATTCACTCTATTCCTTGCACGCCTTTCACCCTCATGCATGTTCAGGCCCCGATCGTTCAAAATCTTGTTCACTCCATCCTTCCAACTCCAATTTGGTCTCTCACTTCTTGTCGTTCCCTCCACCTCTGACACGTATATCCTCTTTGTCGATCTTTCCTCACTCATTCTCTCCATGTGACCAAATCATTTCAATACACCCTCTTCTGCTCTCTCAACCACATTCTTTTAATTACCACACATCTCTCTTACCCTTTCATTACTTCCTCGATCAAACCACCTCACACTACCTCACACCACATATTTGTTTATGGATGGGGTTGTTAGGGAGGTGAATGCAAAAGTTTTGGAGAAAGGGGCAAGTATGCTGTCTGTTCTGGATGAGAGAGCTTGGGAAGTGAGTCAGTTGTTGTTCGCTGATGATACAGCGCTGGTGGCTGATTCGGGTGAGAAACTGCAGAAGCTGGTGACTGAGTTTGGTAAAGTGTGTGAAAGAAGAAAGCAGAGAGTAAATG